>NC_059192.1:3751856-3766856 GCF_020615455.1 Coregonus clupeaformis
ACGCCGACTGTAACCATGGAACTAAATCCTGGTCTTTTTTCTCCTTAACTCCTGGGTAATCTCCGTCATCCAATAGGGTTGTCAGCTTGTGGCTGTCTAATTTGGGGAAATGATTCAATACTGTCCTGGAGACACAGGCCGGATCCCAGCTACCTGCTGGTTCATTGTCAAATCGTCTTACTTTGTAAAGTCTTCACAGAGAAATGGATTAGGAAAATAGACCATGGCTGATATGAAGGGATTTACTCTATAGTACATACACAGGTTTAGCTGAGCAAGATTTAGTTGACTAAGACACAGGTTTTAGTTGAGGTAGATTTAGTTAAGTAAGAGAGAGGTTTTGTTGACATGTTTTCGTATGCAGTTTTATTGGACCGTGATTGGTGTAACAGTGTGGGAATTCCATTCATCAGAATAATATATGATCCTATTCTTATGTTCTGTTCTGCAAATCGGTTCTTGTCAAAATAAATTAAAAATGCATAAAGTGCACCCCTTTACTTTTACCACGTTGTTGTGTTACAGCCTGAATTTAACCATTTTGTCACCTGGCCTACACACCATACCCCATAATGTCAAAGTGGAATTATGTTTTTCAAAATGTTTTACAAAATCCATTAATAATGTACTGCTTAAATGTCTTGAGTCAATAAGTATTCAACCCCTTTGTTATGATCAGGAGTAAAGACTTGCTTAACAAGTCACATAATAAGTTGCATGGACTTACTCTGTGTGCAATAATAGTGTTTAACATGATTTTTGAATGACTACCTCATCTCTGTACCCCACACGAACAATTATCTGTAAGGTAACCACAAAGACCAGGGAGGCTTTCCAATGCCTCGCAAATAAGGGCACCTACAGTGAGGGAATTAAGTATTTGATCCCCTGCTGATTTTGTACGTTTGCCCACTGACAAAGACATGATCAGTCTATAATTTTAATGGTAGGTTTATTTGAACAGTGAGAGACAGAATAACAACAAAAAATTCCAGAAAAACGCATGTCAAAAATGTTATAAATTGATTTGCATTTTAATGAGGGAAATAAGTATTTGACCCCCTCTCAATCAGAAAGATTTCTGGCTCCCAGGTGTCTTTTATACAGGTAACGAGCTGAGATTAGGAGCACAATCTTAAAGGGAGTGCTCCTAATCTCATATTTTTACCTGTATAAAAGACACCTGTCCACAGAAGCAGTCAATCAGATTCCAAACTCTCCACCATGGCCAAGACCAAAGAGCTCTCCAAGGATGTCAGGGACAAGATTGTAGATCTACACAAGGCTGGAATGGGCTACAAGACCATCACCAAGCAGCTTGGTGAGAAAGTGACAACAGTTGGTGCGATTATTCGCAAATGGAAGAAACACAAAATAACTGTCAATCTCCCTCTGCCTGGGGCTCCATGCCAGATCTCACCTCGTAGAGTTGCAATGATCATGAGAATGGTGAGGAATCAGCCCAGAACTACACGGGAGGATCTTGTCAATGATCTCAAGGCAGCTGGGACCATAGTCACCAAGAAAACAATTGGTAACACACTACGCAGTGAAGGACTGAAATCCTGCAGCGCCCGCAAGGTCCCCCTGCTCAAGAAAGCACATATACAGGCCTGTCTGAAGTTTGCCAATGAACATCTGAATGACTCAGAGGAGATCTGGGTGAAAGTGTTGTGGTCAGGTGAGACCAAAATCGAGGTCTTTGGCATCAACTCAACTCGCCGTGTTTGGAGGAGGAGGAATGCTGCCTATGACCCCAAGAACACCATCCCCACCGTCAAACATGGAGGTGGAAACATTATGCTTTGGGGGTGTTTTTCTGCTAAGGGGACAGGACAACTTCACTGCATCAAAGGGACGATGGACGGGGCCATGTACCGTCAAATCTTGGGTGAGAACCTCCTTCCCTCAGCCAGGGCATTGAAAATGGGTCGTGGATGGGTATTCCAGCATGAAAATTACCCAAAACACACGGCCAAGGCAACAAAGGAGTGGCTCAAGAAGAAGCACATTAAGGTCCTGGAGTGGCCTAGCCAGTCTCCAGACTTTAATCCCATAGAAAATCTGTGGAGGGAGCTGAAGGTTCGAGTTGCCAAACTTCAGCCTCAAAACCTTAATGACTTGGAGAAGATCTGCAAAGAGGAGTGGGACAAAATCCCTCCTGAGATGTATGTAAACCTGGTGGCCAACTACAAGAAACATCTGACCTCTGTGATTGCCAACAAGGGTTTTGCCACCAAGTACTAAGTCATGTTTTGCAGAGGGGTCAAATACTTATTTCCCTAATTAAAATGCAAATCAATTTATAACATTTTTGACATGTGTTTTTCTGGATTTTGTTGTTGTTATTCTGTCTCTCACTGTTCAAATAAACCTACCATTAAAAGTATAGACTGATCATGTCTTTGTCAGTGGGCAAACGTACAAAATCAGCAAGGGATCAAATACTTAATTCCCTCACTGTATTGATAGATGGAAGAAAAAAAAAAGCAGACATTGAATATCCCTTTGAGCATGGTGAAGTTATTAATTACACTTTGGATGGTGTATCAATACACCCAGTCACTACAAAGATACAGGCGTCCTTCCTAACTCAGTTGCCGGAGAGGAAGGAAACCACTCAGGGATTTCACCATGAGGCCAATGGTGACTTCAAAACAGTTACAAAATGTAATGGCTGTGATAGGAGAAAAATTAGGATGGATCAACAACATTGTAGTTACTCCACATTAATAACCTAATTGACATGCATCCTGTTTACAACAAAGCACTAAAGTAATACTGCAGAAAATTGGGAAAGCAATTCACTTTTTGTCCTGAATACAAAGCGTTATGTTTGGGGAAAATCCAATACAACACATTACTGAGTACCGCTCTCCATATTTTCAAGCATAGAGGTGGCTGCATCAAGTTATGGGTATGCTTGTAATTGTTTAGGACTGGGGAGTTTTTCAGGATGTAAAAGAAACGGAATGGAGCTAAATCCTAGAGGAAAACCTGGTTCAGTCTGTTTTCCACCAGACACTGGGAGATTAATTCACCTTTTCAGCAGGACAATAACCTAAAACACAAGGCCAAATCTATTGCTTACCAAGAAGCCAGTTAATGTTCCTGAGTGGCCGAGTTACAGTTTTGACTTAAATCTACTTGGAAATCTATTGCAAGACCTGAAAATGGTTGTCTAGCAATGATCAACAACCAATTTGACAGAGCTTAAAGCTCTTAGAGACTTAGCCAGATAGACTCACAGCTGTAATCATTGCCAAAGGTGTTTCTACAAAGTTTTGACTCAGGGGTGTGAATACTTATGTAAATTAGATATTTTCAATATATTTGGAAAAATCTCCCAAAATATTTTTTAACTTTTTCATTATGGGGTATTGTGTATATGGTTGAGAAAAAAACAACAACAATTTAAAGCAATTATTTAGGTCATGTCCTTGACTTTTTCTAAATAAGTCTATTTAACACGCGTACAGTGCCTTCGGAAAGTGTTCAGACCCCTTGACTTTTTCCACATTTTGTTACGTTACAGCCTTATTCTAAAATGGATTACATGTTTGTTTTATCCTTATCAATCTACACACAATACCCCATAATGACAAAGCAAAAACAGGTTTTTAGGCATCTTTGCAAATTGATTAAGAATTTAAAACTGAAATACCTTATTTATATAAGTATTCAGACCCTTTGCTATGAGACTCGAAATTGAGCTCAGATGCATCCTGTTTCCATTGATCATCATTGAGATGTTTCTACAACTTGATTGGAGTCCACCTGTGGTAAATTCAATTGATTGGACATGATTTGGAAAGGCACACACATGTCTACATAAGGTCCCAAAGTTGACAGTTCATGTCAGAGCAAAAACCAAGCCATGAGGTCGAAGGAATTGTACGTAGAGCTCCGAGACAGGACTGTGTCGAGGCAAACATCTGGGGAAGCAGTGGAGGCTCCTCAGAGGAGGAAGGGGAGGACCATCCTCCTCAGTGAAATGTCATGAAAATAAAAATAATGAAACACTAAAAAAGTTATCCTTTTTAGATCAACTATACTAAATATATTCATATGTCACCAAATAATTGATGCAATGAAGGTCTATAGTAACTTCAACTACACTCTCTGGGGTAGCACCATGTTGTAGCCAGAGGACAGCTAGCGTCTGTCCTCCTCTGGGTACATTGACTTCAATACAAAACCTAGGAGGCTCGTAGGCCTCACCCCCTTCCATAGACCTACATGGTAACTATGACCACTTCCGGAGGACGACCTCCAACCAATCAAAGCTTTTGCAGTATGAACTGACATGTTGTCCATCCAATTATAGGATTAGGATCAGAGAATGAACCTAGTGTGTTGTACTGGGGTTGTGCCGCAGAGCATTATGGGGGAGAAGCTTGGTGAGTTGGTGACATTATCAGATAAAGATTGAAAAGTGATAGTTGAGCATTTTTTTTTATATTATTCAATTAAAATTAGTTTCTTCAAATTACAGGAGACGGAGGAGGTAGACTATAAATAGTTTTCTTGGTTTTAGAACTTTATTTTTGTGTCCAGTTAGTGCAATTTATTTCAGTTTGCCTTGCTAACTTCAGTAGCTACCAGCTCCAGTTTTCGCCGCCAACGCTACCGCTAATTTTGTTGACTTTTTGTTGAAGAACCCCTTTCATTCTCTGGGGTTCACGGAAAAGGTGCCAACTGTCTTGTTTTGTACGCTTTGTACAAAATAATAAAATGCAGGACGACAGGATATTTATAAACGTATCTCTTTATTAACTAGCTATAACGTGCATGTCCATGTGTCTCTGGCCATGATCATCTTAGAATGACCTCACCACCTGGGTGGTCTTAACCAATCATTGCACAGTATGATGCATCCAATTACAATTCAGTATGGTTACACATATGAATATTACATCCCCCTTCTTTTAAAAAAAAAAGAAAAAATATGTAGAACAATAAAGCGTTTCTTTTGAATATATGCTCTGTAGTTTGAACTCGAGGTAAGTAACCATTTAAACTGCACCAACTGCATCAACATAACAGACAAACAATGATTCAGCATATTGTTATTTTTAGAACAAATATTTCTCAGCAACTCAGCTTTTCACTGTAGCAATGACATCTCAACATATCAAACAAATACAATACCAAAGCATTTCAAGTTAACTTTCAATAACAAGTTTACAGTCTGGAAACTCTTTTAGGGCAGCGATCCGCCTACACCCTTTGACATTTCACAGGTCTAGGACAGCTCTAGGCTTGACCTCTCTTCCTGACCTTGTGTGATATGAAGCTGAGCATGCTTCTGTGTCAGTCAACAGTTCTTGTGGTGTTGCAGGTAAGTATGGTGTATGTTGTGTTGTGTCTGTGTTTAGTCCATCCCGTTCTCTTTCAGGGGAACAGTTCATCTCGTCAGTGTGTTGTTCTTTTGTGTTCAGTAGGTGACGACGATTGCGGCGGTACACCGCTCCTTCTGCGGTGCGAACGTGATATGAACGTTCAGTGTCAGCTGGTTGGATGACGACTGCTGGCTTCCAGTAGCCATGCTCCTGGATTCTAACTGACTCTCCGTCGTTCAGTGGTGGCAGTGGTCTGGCTGACCTGTCGTAGTATCGCTTTTGCTGTTGCTGTCTCTGTGCACGTTTTGCATGCACTTCCTTGTAGCTGACGACCTCAGGTTGCAGCTGCTGGTTGGTGCTGGGGAGGATTGAGCGAAGTCTGCGGCTCATCAACAGCTGGGCTGGTGATTTGAAGTTGTCAACTGGAGTGTTGCGGTATTCAAGGAGACTGAGGTAGGGGTCTCTCTTGTCTGCTTTTGCTTTGTCCATGAGTGATTTAGCGATCTGCACAGATTTTTCAGCAAGGCCATTACTCTGAGGGTAATGTGGGCTTGTGGTGACGTGTGTGAACTCCCATGCTTTTGTGAAGGATTCAAACTCATTTGATTTGTAACAGGGCCCATTGTCAGATATTAAAGTCTCTACAATGCCATGCCTGGCAAAGGCTGCTTTCAGCTTGTGTATCACAGCTGCAGATGTGGTGCTGTGAAGCTTGTCGAGTTCGAAGTATCTGCTGTAGTAGTCCACTGTTATAATGTAGTCCTCGTTGTTCCACGTGAACAGATCGGTTGCCACGACTTGCCAGGGCCGGTCTGGGATACGGTGAGGTAACATTGGCTCTTTGGTGTTTGAGGGGCGTCGTTCAAGACAGGTGGGGCATTTACCAACCATGTCCTCTATTTGTTTGCACATTCCGGGCCAAAACAAAATGTCCCGTGCTCTCTGTTTGCACTTTTCCATGCCCATGTGTCCAGCATGGATCTTTGTCAAAATCTCTTCTCTGAGACTGGTAGGAATGATGATTTTCTCTCCTTTGAAAATGATTCCGTTGATCTGTGATAGTTCGTCACGATGGTTCCAGAACTCTGAGACGCTCTGAGGGCATTTTCTCCTCTCCTCAGGCCATCCTGACTGTATGACTTTCCTCAGCTGTGTGAGTTGTGTGTCTTTTTCTGTTTCTGCTCGGATCTCCTTCAGTTTTGTGTCACTAACTGGTAAGTTGCTGTACACAGTGTGCACCTGCATGTCCATGCCTTCACTGAGGCTGCTGTCCTTGTAGGTAAGAAACTTCCTGGAGAGTGTGTCTGCGACAGGGATGTCTTTGCCTGGACGGTGAGTGATTGTGAAGTCGTATTTTTGTAGTTGAAGGATCATTCTCTGTAGCCTTGGCGGGGCTGCGGCTAACGGTTTCCTCATGATTGACTCGAGGGGCTTGTGGTCTGATTCCACAATGACTTGTCGTCCATAGACATACTGATGGAAACGCTTACATCCGAACAGAATGGCATACAGCTCCTTTTCGATTTGAGCGTAGTTGATTTCACAGTCTGTGAGAGATTTGGAAGCGTAGCCGATGGGTTTTCCTTCTTGCAGTAGCACTGCCCCTAGTCCATACTTCGACGCGTCCACCTGGAGTCTGAGCTCTTTGTTGGGGTCGTAGTAGGCAAGGATTGGTCCTGGTTCTCTCGTGATCAAGTCTTTCACTTTCTGGAAAGCGATGTCGTGTTGGTTGTCCCAGAGGAACTCACTGGACTGCTTTAGCAGCTGACGCAGGGGTGCATTAGCATTGGAGAGGCTGGGTGCGAACTTGGCTAAGTAGTTGACCATGCCAAGCACTGTTTCCAGCTCTGCGCGGTTCTTTGGTGGCTCCATTTCCTTTATGGCTGAGATCTTCTGCGGATCTGGCTTGATTCCATTCGCTGTGAGAAGATGCCCGAAGTAGCTGACCTCTGTAGCGCCGACTGTGCTCTTCTCGGGGTTGAGCCGGACTCCTCTCTCGCGGGACCTTTGCAGCATCGCGTTGAGGTTTCTGTCGTGTTCCTCTTTGGTTCGACCATAGACAAGGATGTCGTCCACAATTGCCACGACTCCGTCGAGGCCTTCGTACACCTCGTCGATCTTTCGCTGAAACTCGTCTTGGGCTGAGATAATCCCGAAAGGCAGGCGACGGAACCTGTAGCGTCCAAACGGTGTGTTGAACGTTGTGAGCTTAGATGACTCTTCTGTGAGCTTGATAGCCCAGTAGCCTGATCTGGCGTCCATGACACTGAAGTAGCGTGCGCCCGCTAGCTTGTGTGTGATGCCATCTAGCGTCGGTAAAGGGTAATGGGGGCGTTTGATAGCCTTGTTCAAGTCTCTTGGGTCGAGACATACTCTGAGCTTGCCTGTGCGTGGTTTCTCCACCACCACTAACGCGTTGACCCAATCCGTCGGTTCTGTAACCTTGGTGACGATGTCAGATTGCTCCATGCTCTCCAACTCTTTCTTCAGACGGGCGCGGAGAGCAAGTGGAATCTTTCTCGGTGGGTAGACCACAGGGGTTGCGTCTGGGTCAAGGTGAATGGTACATTCTCCTGGGAATAGTCCTATTCCTGTAAAAACATCAGCAAACTCCTCCATGACATTCTCTATCTCTACTGGTGCTGTCACTGATAAAACTAGCTTGATAAGGTCCATGTCTAAACATGCTTTAAGACCTAGCACTGCAGGTGCTCGAGTGTCAACAACGTAAAAGTCCAACATCATGTCCCTTTCCTTGTATTTGCATTTGAGAGTGCATGTGCCTTTTACTGGGAGCTGTTCACCACCATAACCAGTCAGTCTGCGTGTGGTGGGCTGTAGCTCACACTCAGATGTCAAGCTTCTGTACTTACTCAGAGGAATAATGTTTACTTGTGCACCAGTGTCTAGTTTGAATTTTAGCTCTGTGCCTTGTCTTCCTATCTCAATGTCAGCAAAGGCTTGCTCTGTCTCTGATATCTGACTTTTCTGTGTCACTGAATCAATAAACAGTTCATCAGCATTTGACTCTTTGATTGACATTTCATCTTCACTCACTGTATGTACTGTTTTTCCACGGTAAACTTTGCACACTTTTGCAAAGTGATTCCATTTTCCACATTTAGTACACTGTTTGCCTTTAGCTGGGCAATTCCCCTGTTCGCCATGCACTTTGTATCCACAATATCCACATGTTTTGGGGCGTTTGGAGTCTGTGTCGCTCTGTTTTGGAGTTCTGTCTGTCTCCGTTCTGAAACATGCTCTCTGGGCACTGGAGGTGTGCTTTGATGTCTGCCTGACTGCGTGCACTGCTTGTTCACGTGATGCGCTCGTGCTGCCGCCTGAAATGGTTTTCATCTGAACCTGTGCTAGCTCGTGAGATCTGGTTATGTCGATAGCTTTGTCCAGTGTTAACTCTGATCCAACATTCAAAAGTTTCTCTCTCACTCGCGGTGAGTGTATTCCAAATACAATACGGTCCCTGACCATCTCATCCTTGTTTGCATAATCACAGTCTTTCACAAGCAGACGCAGCTCAGTGACAAACTGTTCAAACGATTCGCTAGCGCCTTGTACTTTCTCATGGAATTTGTACCTAGCGAAAATTGTATTGGTCTTTGGCACAACATATGCTTCAAAACGATCGTAGTATGTTTTCAGTACCTTTGATTCAGCCTCGGTAAGTGTCCATGTGTTGTAAATGTCTCTCCCTTTTTCACCGATCCAGAGGAGCAGGTAGCTGCACTTTTCCTCTTCTCCTCTTTTCTTCAGAGGACCCGTGAACATCAGCTCCACATGCTGTTTGAACTTACGCCATGCATCGGGTAGATTTGTAGACCCCCAATCCATTCGAGGTGAAGGAACTCCAGCAAAATCCATCTTTTAGTCCTTTTACTCTGACACCATGTCTTGTTTTGTACGCTTTGTACAAAATAATAAAATGCAGGACGACAGGATATTTATAAACGTATCTCTTTATTAACTAGCTATAACGTGCATGTCCATGTGTCTCTGGCCATGATCATCTTAGAATGACCTCACCACCTGGGTGGTCTTAACCAATCATTGCACAGTATGATGCATCCAATTACAATTCAGTATGGTTACACATATGAATATTACACCAACCTCTGCCTGAGATCAGTTTCACGAAGAAGGATGAAAAGGTCAGGGCGTTCAACACCAACTGGTATCAACAGTATAGCTGGTTAACAGGGAGGCGTTCATCAAGCCGCCTGTATTACTGGCCTTGCCTGCTTTTTGGAAAGTCTGCCTTGGGCGAAAGAGGGGTACAGTGACCTGAAGAACATAGATCGTTCAGCTAAACGCCAAAACAAAAGCAGGGAGCATATAAATGCCACACATCCGATTCAAGCTTCTGGGAAAAAACTGCATCGATCATGACGACGGTCTTCGTATTCAAACTGCGCAACACAACGAGAAAGTAAGAAGAAACAGGGATGTTCTCGAGCGGCTTACCAACACCACTGTGTATTTGGGCATTCAAGAATGGGCTTTTAGAGGACACGACGAGAGGGGAAAGTTCCGCTAACAAGTGCAACTACAAGGAGCTTGCAGCGGTAATTGCACGTTGCGATGCTTTATTTGCTGGACATGTAGAACTGTCTACTGTCTTTTTCTGGGAAAATCAAAATCAATTAAATAGCTTCCATCGCATCATCCATTAAAAAGTTAGATTAAAGAGAGAGGTTTGACGCAGCGCATTTTTTTTCACACGCGCTCAAGTATGCTTTCCACTTTCCTCCGGTATTTATTTAGCAAAGACGATAACACATAATCACTCCAGACAGACAGACACAAGCAAAAACTCATTACATAAATATTGCAGCACCCCCAGGCTACACCTAAACATTAGAAATCTGACACGCTGCACGGGATGAAAACTAGACTATTTTTCAGTCTGATCAACTGTAGGCTACTAATAAGAGCAGCTGCGTACAGCCTACGTGCCCTGTCCATCTGGTCAGGGTAAACTAATTGGTAATATTATGTATTTATATTCCATGTGTGTGTCAGGAGAAAATGTGAATGTGATCAAATTTGGTTTATATTCAACATTGGGCTGGCTAGGCTGCCTTTTCAATCCAAAATTATTAACTGGAATTAATCAATCAACATAATAGTGATGACAGATGTTTCACAAGGCCTGTGTGATCCAAACATGCATAAAGCTCAGCCCTGTGAGTTCTATTGTCTATCAGTTGGTGTCTCTGTGTCTGGGTAGAGGAACCCCCCCCCCCCCTCCTAATCTAGTCTAAATATAATTAATATGAACAAGTATAAGGTTGCTGCAGTTTGACAGGGTTTTTTTAAAAACCATGTGATCTGATTGGAAAAAACTGGTCCCATCATGGCCCTTATAAAACCTTTTTACAACTGATTAATCACTGTCATACCTGATAGGGTCCAGAGTTTTCCGGGTTAGGTTAACAGATAAGGAAAAACTCCAGGCCCCAGGAAGTAAAAATCCCCCCCCCCCTTGCAGTTGTCAGTTATCATCAGGTATGTGGATGATCAGGGCTTTATTCAGGAACGTTTCTTGGGCTACTTTGATGTGTCAAGTGGGCGAGATGCGCAGTCTGTGTTTAACTTCATGGAGAAACTTGTTGTTCAAACCTACGATGGCGCAGCTGTAATGGAATGTATCTGCTATGTGTATTTCCAGCTAAGTCCCCGCCCGTTCCCTGATTAAGAGGTGATGACCACTCCACTCCACTACCCATTGTCAACTCTGTCATGAACTGAAGCCACGACTCATGTGCCCGCTCATCCACTGGCACATTGAATGTTTCCTCTCCAAGCACTGTGACCTATCAATTTTCTCACGTTACTGTATGTAGAGTCAATCACATACACAAACACAATCACATTATTACACATCAAGGATTTTACTCCTTGCTTGAACTAACTCATTCTTAGCTCTTTGGTCTAACTGTGTAGTGTGTTATGTTATTGTTTTTTGTCTTCCCAGTCAAATCCTGCCCTGCACTGGTCAAGCCTCTGAACACCTCAACTCATGCCTCATACCTTCATTCAATCACTGCTGTGATCCCTTTCCAACACTGTGGAAGTATCCCTCTCATTCCCATTCCCCATAATATTGTACTATAAATGTCTTTATTAAATGCTTTAGTTTAAAATAATTACTCTTTGACGATTTTTGAAAGACACTTTGTCGTCTCCGTGCAGTCCACGCCTATACCATGGGTCTCCCATCCTCCTCAATTTTTCAAGTCACCAGCCTCCACTGTGGGGAAGGGTACCAAGAGATGTCTGCAGCATTGAAGATCCCCGAGAACACAGTGGCCTCCATCATCCTTAAATGGAAGAAGTTTGGATCCACCAAGACTCTTCCTAGAGCTGGCCGCCCGGACAAACTGAGCAATCGGGGGAGAAGGGCCTTGGTCAGGGAGGTGACCAAGAACCCGATGGTCACTCTGACAGAGCTCCAGAGTTCCTCTGTGGAGATGGGAGAACCTTCCAGAAGGACAACCATGTCTGCAGCACTCCACCAATCAGGCCTTTATGGTAGAGTGGCCAGACGAAAGCCACTCCTCAGTAAAAGGCACATGACAGCCCGCTTGGAGTTTGCCAAAAGGCACCTAAAGGACTCTCAGACCATGAGAAACAAGATTCTCTGGTCTGATGAAACCAGTATTGAACTCTTTGGCCTGAATGACAAGCTTCACGTCTGGAGGAATCCAAACGCTGCTCATCACCTGGCCAATACCATCCCTACGGTGAAGCATGGCAGTGGCAGCATCATGCTGTGGGGATGTTTTTCAGCGGCAGGGACGGGGAGACTCCTCAGGATCAAGGGAAAGATGAATGAGGCAAAGTACAGAGAGATCCTTGATGAAAACCTGCTCCAGAGCGCTCAGGACCTCAGACTGGGGTGAAGGTTCATCTTCCAACAGGACAACGACCCTAAGCACACAGCCAAGACAACGCAGGAGTGACTTTGGGACAAGTCTCTGAATGTCCTTGAGTGGCCCAGCCAGAGCCCGGTCTGAATACTTATGTAAATTTGCAAACATTTCTAAAAACCTATTATGAGGTATTGTTATGAGGTATTGATGAGGGGAAAAAAAAAACAATTTCATCCATTTTAGAATAAGGCTGTAACTTAACAAAATGTGGAAAAAGTGAAGGGGTCTGAATTATTTCCCGAATGTATGTTGTTAGAATGTCAATATCACAAACATAATTTGTGTTATAGCAGGAGGATGTATTTTTTTCCCCCAGAGCCCAAAAAGGTACTTTTTTCAAACCCTGCTACAGTCACATGCAGGTAAGACGTTTGATTTCTATATAGTATCAGAAAGAGCAGATTCTCTGAGGGTCCCAAAACACTTACCTTTTACCAAATGACTCTCAAAATTGTAGAGATGTTTCAAAATATCACTTTTTCCAAGAATAACTGCTGTTCCTCTGCGCTCCACACATGAGCATTGTCAAGGTGACGTGTATGCGGGAAACGAAGTCAAGCGCAGGACACCGAACTACTGGCAGAACGTACTTTACTCAACACAGTAAAGAAAGTACAAAACCAAACTCCAAACAGGGAGGAACAATAAACGCATACAACCAGCACTGCCGACCTGACGGAAAACAATCACACACAATAACCAATGAGAGACAGGGGGGTTATAAAGGGAATACAATATAACATCATGGGAAACAGGTGAAAACAATCAGGACAAACAAGACAAACACCGAAACATAGATCGGTGGCAGCTAGTACTCCAGGGGACGACGAACGCCGAAGCCTGCCCGAGCAAGGAGGAGGGGCAGCCTCGGCTGATTCCGTGACAAGCATAGGGCAGCAGTTCGACACACAGTAACATAAACTAGTGAAAATCCAATTGTGATCTTTGAAATAAATGTTGCCTTCATAAACACAAACAAAAGGATGATTTATTCCGATAGCGTTTATAATATATATTTTTTTTTTGGACTGTTAGAATGTTGCAGTCAAAATGGCTCCTCATCGTCGAAAGTGGGGAGCGACATCCGGCAGTTTAACTGTTAAGTACATTTAGAGCAAAGCACATAAAACAATAATATTACAATAGAAGTGATAATATTACACGTAGCAGTAATTACTACATAGACTACAGAGTGGTGTAGTAATGGACTCATATTTACAGTGGCCACTACTAATCAGTGATGGATGACTTTGAACCAATGATACAAGACTTATTTAATCACAACACTGCCCTGACCGTAATAGCAAATAACATCTAGTACATCTAGCACTGAATAAATGCTGACTTACAGTATATAGGATGGAGACGACACGCGCACACACACACACACGCACGCACACACACACTCACACGCTCGCACACACACACACACACCGACACATAGTGTTCTCTGCTTCTCGTTTTGATTAAATGTTTTTTTTTTTACTGTCAAGTAATATGTTGTCATAAGTAATTATCTGTGGATGCCTGTGGATTCGTATCATTTCATTTTAGCACTTACATAATGAATGATGAGTCTGTGGTGTAAAGTTGTCCGTGAGCATAGCACGGAGTGTCAACATGAGAGAGAGAGAGAGAGAGAGAGAGAGAGAGAGAGAGAGAGAGAGAGAGAGAGAGAGAGAGAGAGAGAGAGAGAGAGAGAGAGAGAGAGAGAGAGAGAGAGCGAGAGAGAGAGAGAGAGAGAGAGAGAGAGAGAGAGAGAGACAGAGGGAAGAGAGAGAGAGAGAGAGAGAGACAGAGAGAGAGAGAGAGAGAGAGAGAGAGAGAGAGAGAGAGAGAGAGAGAGAGAGAGAGAGAGAGAGAACAGATACTGCTGCCTGGTGAGCTGGATGGTGAGCTTAGAACACATAGGGAGCCTCTGACTGTGTACCAAGAGAGAAAGAGAGAGAGGGGGAGGGGGAGGGAGAGAGAGAGAGGGGGAGGGAGAGAGAGGGAGAGGGGGAGGGAGAGAGAGGGGGAGGGAGAGAGAGAGAGCAAGAAAGAGTTTCCCGTTTTGATTAGTCCTATGTGCAGGATACACATGGTATACACTGTCCAACAGAATGCTGACCGCAGCTTCCTTCTCCACAATAAGAAATAAGAACAGTAACAATAAAAGACAAGAGCACCAACATAAAGTCAATGGCTCAGTAGAAAAGAATAAACATTGTATAATATAGAGTAAAGTATAATACCATTTATAGTCCAATATTTCCACGTGTTTTGGGGAAAGGGGGATTGGGGCAATGTTTACCTCGTGCCGTATTATCAATAGTAAATAAGAGTCTGCTAGCAGCAGTTGTGATGTGTGTGAAGCATGAATGTACAGTGCTTTTAAAATGTATTTGCCCCCTTTCTAATTTTCTCTACTTTTGCATATTTGTGATACTGAATGTTATCAGATCTTCAACCTAAAACCTAATATTAGATAACGGGAACATAAGTGAACAAATAACACAACAATTATACAATGCAGTGTTTGGTTTTCGCCAGGCATTACTGGAACCATGTCGTCCAAAAAAGTTATACTTTTGAATCATCTGTCCATAGAACGTTCTTCCAAGAGTCTTGATGATCATCCAGGTGCTTTTTGGCAAACTTGAGTCAACTTTTTGGACGAGATGGGTCCCATTATGCCTGGCGAAAACCAAACACTGCATTCCACAGTA
>NC_059192.1:3769356-3829356 GCF_020615455.1 Coregonus clupeaformis
TGCCATCTGAAGCACATTCAAATGTCATAGAAAATCAACACTGCAGAGCTCCTCCCTGTCCTCGGCCGTGCCCTGATTGTATTACTACTGATTATATCTGGAAATGTGCATGTGCACCCTGGCCCATCTACTGTCGCCAGCCCCAATTCCTGACTTGTGCTCTGATATCTGCTTCACTGATCTCTGCTCTCGTAAAAAAAAAGCCTGGGTTTTTCTGCACGTTAACACTAGAAGCTTATTACCTCAAATTGATCAATTGAAAGTGTGGGTTCACAGCTCCAATCCAGATGTGTTGGTCATTACTGAGACGTGGTTAAGAAAGAGTGTTCTGAACACTGATGTTAACCTTTCTGGTTATAACCTTTTTCGGCAAGACAGATCTTCCAAAGGTGGTGGAGTAGCAATCTTTACCAAGGAACACCTTCAGGGCTCGGTTGTCTCCACCAAGTCTGTCCCCAAACAATTTGATTTGCTGGTTTTAAGCATTAAACTTTCAAATAGCTCTTTGTTGACTGTTGCTGGGTGTTATCGTCCACCATCAGCACAGGCCTGTACCCTACCTACCCTAAGCTCTCTCCTGGCCCCTTACACTAAGTCTGAATTTGTCCTGCTAGGTGACCTACACTGGGACATGCTTAAACCACCTGACCAAGTCTTAAAGCAATGGGACTCCCTAAATCTTTCTCAGATTATTACCAATCCCACAAGGTATGACTCCAAACACCCAGAAAAGGCTACTCTCCTTGATGTTATCCTCACAAATAATCCTGATATGTATCAGTCTGGTGTTTTCTGTAATGACCTTAGTGATCACTGTTTTACAGCCTGTGTTCGTAATGGCTGCTCAGTGAAACGACCTGTCCTGATTTGTCATAGACGCGCGCTAAAAAACCTGAATGAACAAGCCTTCCTTCATGACCTGGCCTCTGTAAATTGGTATAGAATCAGCTTGATCCCCTCTGTTGAAGATGCTTGAACCTTCTTTTTTGATATTTTCAGTGGTATTGTTAACAAACATGCCCCATAAAGAAAATGAGATTCAAAAACAGGTTCAGCCCCTGGTTCGACCGTGATCTGGCAGAGTTACTCCACCTCAAGAATTCCATTTGGCGAAAGGCTCGGCACACGCATACTCAGGCTGACTGGCTCTCGTTCAGGCAAATGAGAAATAAGTGCACTCAGGCTATCCGAAAGGCTAAAGCTAGTTACTTTAAGGAGCAGTTCTCTCTCTGTGGGTCTAACCCCAAGAAGGTCTGGAAAACGGTTAAAGACCTAGAGAATAAACCCTCCTCCTCACAGCTGCCCATGTCCCTTAATGTTGATGATGTGGTTGTTACTGACAAGGAGCACATGGCTGAGCTCTTTCATCACCACTTCATTAAGTCAGGATTCCTATTTGACACAGCCATGTCTCCATGCCCGTCCAACATTTCCTCATCTCCCAGTCCTTCTAATGCGACTAGCCCCGATGCTCCTCCCTCTTTTTCCCCTGCCCCGCTACAAAGTTTCTCCCTGCAGGCGGTCACTGAGTCTGAGGTGCTAAAGGAGCTCCTTAAACTTGACCCCAAAAAACCATCTGGGTCACATGGTTTAGACCCTTTCTTCTTTAAGGTTGCAGCCCCTATCATCGCCAAGCCTGTCTCTGACCTTTTTAACCTGTCTCTCTTCTCTGGGGAGGTTCCCATTGCTAGGAAGGCAGCCACAGTGTGTCCTTGATTTAAAGGGGGAGATCAAGCTGATCCTAACTGTTATAGGCCCATTTCTATTTTGCCCTGTTTATCAAAAGTGTTGGAAGAACCTGGCAATACTCAGCTGACTGGCTTTGTTGATGTCTCTCTGGTATGCAATCTGGTTTCCGCTCAGGTTATGGATGTGTCACTGCAACCTTAATGGTCCTAAATGATGTCACCATTGCCCTTGATTCTAAGCAATGTGCTGCTATTTTTATTGACTTGGCCAAAGCGTTTGAAACGGTTGACCATTCCATCCTTGTGGGCCGGCTAAGGAGTATTCGTGTCTCTGAGGGGTCTTTGGCCTGGTTTGCTAACTACCTCTCTCAAAGAGTGCAGTGTATAAAGTCAGAACATCTGCTGTCTCAGCCACTGCCTGTCACCAAGGGAGTAACCCAAGGCTCGATCCTAGGCCCCACGCTCTTCTCAATTTACATCAACAACATAGCTCAGGCAGTAGGAAACTCTCTCATCCATTTATATGCAGATGATACAATCTTATACTCAACAAAGCTTTCTTAGTGTCCAACAAGCTTTCTCTGCCCTTAACCTTGTTCTGAACACCTTCAAAACAAAGGTAATGTGGTTTGGTAAGAAGAATGCCCCTCTCCCCACCGGTGTGATTACTACCTCTGAGGGTTTAGAGCTTGAGGTAGTCACCTCATACAAGTTCTTGGGAGTACGGCTAGACGGTACACTGTCCTTCTCTCAGCACATATTAAAACAGCAGGCTAAGGTTAAATCTAGACTTGGTTTCCTCTATCGTAATCGCTCCTCTTTCACCCCAGCTCCCAAACTAACCCTGATTCAGATGACCATCCTACCCATGCTAGATTACGGAGACGTAATTTATAGATTGGCAGGTAAGGATGCTCTCGAGCGGCTAGATGTTCTTTACCATTCGGCCATCAGATTTGCCATCAATGCTCCTTATAGGACACATCATTGCACTCTATACTCCTCTGTAAACTGGTCATCGCTGTATACCCGTCGCAAGACCCACTGGTTGATGCTTATTTATAAAACCCTCTTAGGCCTCACTCTCCCCTATCTGAGATACCTACTGCAGCCCTCATCCTCCACATACAACACCCATTCTGCCAGTCACATTCTGTTAAAGGTCCCCAAAGCACACACATCCCTGGGTCGCTCCTCTTTCCAGTTCGCTGCAGCTAGCGACTGGAACGAGCTGCAAAAAACACTCAAACTGGACAGTTTTATCTCCATCTCTACATTCAATGATGGACACTCTTACTGACAGTTGTGGCTGCTTCGCGTGATGTATTGTTGTCTCTACCTTCTTGCCCTTTGTGCTGTTGTCTGTGCCCAATAATGTTTGTACCATGTTTTGTGCTGCTACCATGTTGTGCTGCTGCCATGTTGTTTTCATGTTGGGTTGTTTTAATGTTGGGTTGCTGCCATGCTATGTTGTTGTCATAGGTCTCTCTTTATGTAGTGTTGTGGTGTCTCTCTTTATGTAGTGTTGTGGTGTCTCTCTTTATGTAGTGTTGTGGTGTCTCTCTTTATGTAGTGTTGTGGTGTCTCTCTTTATGTAGTGTTGTGGTGTCTCTCTTTATGTAGTGTTGTGGTGTCTCTCTTTATGTAGTGTTGAGGCGTCTCTCTTTATGTAGTGTTGTGGTGTCTCTCTTTATGTAGTGTTGTGGTGTCTCTCTTTATGTAGTGTTGTGGTGTCTCTCTTTATGTAGTGTTGTGGTGTCTCTCTTTTTGTAGTGTTGTGGTGTCTCTCTTTATGTAGTGTTGTGGTGTCTCTCTTTATGTAGTGTTGTGGCGTCTCTCTTTATGTAGTGTTGTGGTGTCTCTCTTTATGTAGTGTTGTGGTGTCTCTCTTTATGTAGTGTTGTGGTGTCTCTCTTTATGTAGAGTTGTGGCGTCTCTCTTTATGTAGTGTTGTGGTGTCTCTCTTTATGTAGTGTTGTGGTGTCTCTCTTTATGTAGTGTTGTGGTGTCTCTCTTTATGTAGTGTTGTGGCGTCTCTCTTTATGTAGTGTTGTGGTGTCTCTCTTGTTGTGATGTGTGTTTGGTCCTATATTTATATACAGTGAGCTCCATAATTCATTGGACAGTGACAATTTTTTTGTTATTTTGGTTCTGTACTCTAGCACTTTGAGTTTGAAAGGATACAATGACAATGAGGGTGAAGTGCAGACTGTCAGCTTTAATTTGAGGGTATTTTCATATATATCGGATGAACTGTTTAGAAATGATAGCACCTTTTATACATGGTCCCCCCATTTTAAGGTACTACAAGTATTTGTTAAATTGGCTTCACAGATGTGTGTCGTTAGGCAGGTGTATTCATTTGTGTCGTTAGTGAATGCAGGAGAGCTGTTGATGAATAGCATTGATTCTAGACTTTGCTATTGCCTTTGGAGGTTGTTGTTGTGGTGTGACAACATGAGGAAGACAGGAGTGTCGATGCAAATGAAGCTGGCCGTCATAAGGCTCAGAAATGAAAATCAATCAATCAGGAACATTGCAAAAACCCTGGCCATGCCCAAGTCAACAGTTTGGTTCATCATTAACAAGAAAAAAACAACCGGTGAACTCAATTATGTCAAAAGACCCGGTAGACCGAGGAAGACCACTGTAGTGGATGACCGGAGAATACTCTCTATGGTGAAGAAAACCCCCTGACAACAGCCCAACAGATCAAAAACACTCTCCTGGATGCAGGTGTAGATGTGTCAAAGTCTACCATACGTAGAAGACTACACCAGCAGGACTACAGAGGGTACACTACAAGATGCAAACCACTGATAAGCCTGAAGAACAGAAAGGTGAGATTACAGTTTGCTAAAAAGCACCTAAAAGAGCCCCAAGAGTTCTGGAAAAAAGTATTGTGGACAGATGAGACAAAGATTAACATGTACCAGAGTGATGGAAAGAGGAAAGTGTGGAGAAAAAAAAGAAATGCCCATGATCCAAAGCATACCACCTCATCCGTGAAACATGGTGGAGGGGGGTGTTATGGCTTGGGCCTGTATGGCTGCCAGTGGAACAGGCTCACTTGTCTTCATCGATGATGTGACTGCAGACAGAAGTAGAACAATGAATTCTGAAGTCTATAGAAATATTTTATCTGCTCAGATAAAACCAAATGCCTCCAAACTCATTGGACGGCACTTCATCATGCAACAAGACAATGACCCTAAACATACTGCTAGAGCAACAAAGGGGTTTTTGATGGCCAAAAAGTGGAAAATCCTTGACTGGCCGAGTCAATCACCGGATCTGAATCCAATTGAACATGCATTTTACATGCTGAAGAGGAGACTGAAGGCAATAAGTCCCCAAAATAAGCAGGAACTGAAGATGGCTGCAGTACAGGCCTGGCAGAGCATCACCAGGGAAGATACCCAGCGTCTGGTGATGTCAATGCATCGCAGACTTCAAGCAGTCATTGCATGCAAAGGATATGCGACCAAATATTAACAATGATTACTTTATTCTACATTATGTTAAACTGTCCAATGTTTTTTGATGCCCGAAAAAGGGGGGGACCATGTACAAAAGCTTCTATAATTTCTAAACGGTTCATCCGATATGTATGAATATACCCTCAAATTAAAGCTGACAGTCTGCACTTCACCCTCATTGTCATTGTATCCTTTCAAACTCAAAGTGCTAGAGTACAGAACCAAAATAACAAAAAAATTGTCACTGTCCAATGAATTATGGAGCTCACTGTATATACATTACCAGTCAAAATTTTGGACACACCTACTCATTCAAGGGTTTTTCTTTATTTTTACTATTTTCTACATTGTAGAATAATAGTGAAAACATCAAAACTATGAAATAACACATATGGAATCATGTAGTAACCAAAAAAGTGTTAAACAAATCAAAGTATATTTGAGATTCTTTAAATAGCCACCCTTTGCCTTGATGACAGCTTTGAACACTCTTGGTATTCTCTCAACCAGCTTCACCTGGAGTGCTTCTCCAACAGTCTTGAAGGAGTTCCCACATATGCTGAGCACTTGTTGGCTGCTTTTCCTTCACTCTGCCGTCCGACTCATCCTAAACCATATCAATTGGGTTGAGGTCGGGGATTGTGGAGGCCAGGTCATCTGATGCAGCACTCCATCACTCTCCTTCTTGGTAAAATAGCCATTACACAGCCTGGAGGTGTGTTGGGTCATTGTCCTGTTGAAAAACAAATGATAGTCCCACTAAGCCCAAACCAGATGGGATGGCGTATCACTACAGAATGCTGTGGTAGCCATGCTGGTTAAGTGTGCATTGAATTCTAAATAAATCACAGACAGTGTCACCAGCAAAGCACCCCCACACCATAACACCTCCTCCTCCATGCTTTACGGTGGGAACTACACATGCAGAGATCATCTGTTCACCCACACCATGTCTCACAAAGACACGGCGGTTGGAACCAAAAATCTCCAATTTGGACTCCAGACCAAAACTGATTGGCTCAAACGCATTAAGAAGGAAATAAATTCCCCAAATTAACTTTTAAGAAGGCAGACTTGTTAATTGAAATGCATTCCAGGTGACTACCTCATGAAGCTGGTTGAGAGAATGCCAAGAGTGTGCAAAGCTGTCATCAAGGCAAAGTATGGCTATTTGAAGAATCTCAAATATAAAATATATTTGGATTTGTTTCACACTTTTTTGGTTACTACATGATACCATATGTGTTATTTCATAGTTTTGATGTATTCACTATTATTCAACAATGTAGAAAATAGTAAAAATAAAGAAAAACCCTTGAATGAGTAGGTGTGTCCAAACTTTTGACTGGTAGAGTATTTATCTATTTTTTAATCCCAGCCCCCGTCCCCGCAGGAGGCCTTTTGCCTTTTGGTAGGCCGTCATTGTAAATAAGAATTTGTTCTTAACTGACTTGCCTAGTTAAATAAAGGTTAAATTAATAAATAAAATAAAACATACAGCGGGTAAACGCAAGCATTTTCAATGACTGTGCTTCAAAACCAAATGTTTACCTGGCCCAACACTCCACCCTGGACTTGAACAGCCTTTACGACCAGGTTCACCTCTACAAGGCAGCAGTCACCACGTTCGCTGACCTTCGACCCTGAAGGACATCACCCTCACTCTCAACCGCAGCCCCAACACCTCACACAGGCGCAACAGATCAATGGACACCCCGCCCAGACCAGCGAGACACTCTACCAGAAATGCGGCACCAGCCACATCCCCACACCCACACCCACACCCACCCCAACCAATCAATACCACCCCAAGCAAACCATGCCCACACCCCATATAGGCCCCCTCAGATCAGACCAATGCCCCTCCTACCCAACCCATGCCCCCCATTCCCGCTGAGGGCCTCAAAATGAAAGTTAAACATACGCTCAGGCCGTGAGCAGGCAAACAGGCCCAACCCCAACTCTTACACTAGGGCATGTATCAGATGCTCAGCAGGCTCTGCTCACACTTACTGGTCTGAGGCCAAACCACACAACTAACAACATTGGACACTTTATGGAACACTGAGTCTTCACTATCTCATCCTGGAATATCCAAGGTCTGAAGTCATCTGCCTTTGGCCTAAAGAGCAGGAACCTGGACTTCACCAAAGAAATTAGAAGTACAGACATTGTCATCCTACAACAAACATGGTATAGAGGAGATGGACCTACTGGTTGCCCTCTAGGTTACAGAGAGCTGGTAGTCCCATCCACCAAACTACCAGACGTGAAACAGGGAAGGGACTCAGGGGGTATGCTAATTTGGTATAGAGCAGACCTAACTCACTCTATTAAGTTAATCAAAACAAGAACATTTGGCAAGAAATTCAAAAGGAAATGATCTCAACAGAGAAAAATGTCCTCCTGTGTGCTACCTATATCCCACCAATAGAAACACCATACTTTAATGAATACAGCTTCTCCATCCTAGAGGGCGAGATCAATCATTTTCAGGCCCAGGGACATGTACTAATCTGTGGCGACCTAAATGCCAGAACTTGACAAGAACCCGACACCCTCAGCACACAGGGTGACAGCATTCCCTTCCCCACAGGCCCTCCTAGACACAACTACGACAACATAACCAACAAAAACGGGTCAGAACTCCTGCAGCTCTGTCGCACGCTGGGTATGTACATAGTCAATGGTAGGCCTTGAGGGGACTCCTACGGTAGGTACACCTATAGCTCATCTCTTGGCAGTAGTACTGTAGACTACTTTATCACGGACCTCAACCCAGAGTCACTCAGAACGTTCACAGTCAGCCCACTGACACCCCTATCAGACCACAGAAAAATCATAATCTACTTGAACTCAGAAAATAATCAACCATGAGGGATCGAAGCCGAATAAACGGGATACTATTAAGAAACGATATATAGATGTAAGGTAGTGTAGAAACAATTGGCCAACAACAAATCCAATCCCTCCTAGACAACTTCCTGGACTAAATATTTTCCTCCAATAGTGAAGGTGTACACTTAGCAGCAGGAAGCCTAAACAGTATGTTTGACCTATCAGCTATCACATATCAAATTTAATTCCGGTAGAAAACCTAAGACAACTAACAACAATGAGAAATGGTTTGATGAAGAATGCAAAAACCTAAGAAAGAAATTGAGAAACCTTTTGATATTTTTTTATTTAACTAGGCAAGTCAGTTAAGAACAAATTCTTATTTACACCAGCCTAACCCGGACGACACTGGGCCAATTGTGCGCCGTCCTATGGGACTCCCAATCACGGCCGGTTGTGATACAGCCTGGAATCGAACCAGGGGGGTCTGTAGTGATGCCTCAAGCACTGAGGTGCAGTGCCTTAGACCACCGCGCCACTCGGGAGCCCCATATGAAGTATTTTATACAGGATTTGTTAATGTGTTTGATATTGCGGGTTACATAGGATTTTGAGGATGAGGACATTCCATTTATTTCTGTCACTGGTGGGTGTAAGAAGGTCTGCGTGCCAAGGAAGACTGGGGGGCCACTGATGTCAATCTTAGAATGAGTATGTGATGGAATGTCCTGACTAGGGTGATACTATATTGTGGTTGGGAGTGACACCCAATAATGGTTGGCAAATGTTGGATAGAATTAGCTTGCAAAGCAGTATATAAACTGAGAGATTTTGTATGCCTATCATTCAGATAACAAGGGGCAACTCAAGTGCCGTTTGTTATGCTGAATCCGGTACTGTATATTAAATACATGTATCAACTCTCCATCTAAGTGTTAAATATCTTCTTGCATCCTGAATTACTTGATACCAGAGAAACTCATCATAACACCCATCCAACCAAAAACACAGAGAACCAGAAAACCTGAACTTACACCTTCGCTATGGTGAAACACTAAAACAGTAATACACTGAGAAAAAAGAAGGAACAGCATGTCAGAAAACAGCTCATTGTAATTGAAGAATCGATAGAATCTAACCACTTCTAGGAAAATTGGAACACACTAAACAAACAACAACATGAACTTGAATCTGTCCAAAATGGAGATGTATGGATAAACCAACCTTATCGGCCATATAACAAAGAACCAAGAGCAAAAACATGTACTTGATCATTTACAAAACTTAGAATCAGCTATTAAAGACTAGTAGAACCCACTACATTCTCCAATTACATTGGATGAACTACAGGACAAAATACAAAACCTTCAAACCAAAAAGTCCTGTGGTGTTGATGGTATACTAAACTAAATGATAAAATATACAGACCACAAATTCAAATGGGCTATTCTTAAACTCTTTAACATTATCCACAGCTCTGGCATCTTCCCTAATATTTGGAACCAAGGTCTGATCACCCCAATCCACAAAAATGGAGACAAATTTGATCCCAAAAATTACCATAGAATATGCGTCATCAGAAATCTCTGAAAAATCCTCTGCAGTATCATCATCAGCAGACTTCAACAGTGAAAACAATGTCCTGAGAATTGGCTTCTTACCAAAATACCGTACGACAGACCACGTATACACCCTGCACACCCTTATTGACAAACAAACAAAACAAAAGCAAAGTCTTCTCATGCTTTGTTGATTTCAAAGAAGCTTTTGACTCAATTTGGCATGAGGGTCTGCCATACAAATTGATGGAAAGCGGTGTTGGGGGAAAAACATACAACATTAAAAAATCAATGTCCACAAAACAAACACATTTTCTTTCCTCAGGACCGTGGGGTGAGACAGGGATGCAGCGCGAGCCCCACCCTCTTCAGCATATACTGTATATCAATGAATTGGCACTAGAACAGTATGCAGCACCCGGCCTCACCCTACTGGACTCAGAAATCAAATATCTACTGTTTGCTGATGATCTGGTGCTTTTGTCCCCAACCAAGGATGGCCTACAGCAGCATATATATATTCTGCACAGATTCTGTCAGACCTGGGCCCTGACAGTATATCTCAGTAAGACAAAAAATATGGTGTTCCAAAAAAGGTCCAGTAGCCAAGACAACAATTACTAATTATATCTAGACACTGTTGCCCTAGAGCACACAAACCACCTAAAAGGAAGTGATTCCCACACCTTCCATAACAAAGCCATCACCTACAGAGAGAATAACCTAGAGAAGAGTTCCCTCAGCCAGCTGGTTCTCGGGCTCTGTTCACAAACACAAACAGACACCAGAGATCCCCAAGACAGCAACACATTTAGATCCAACCAAATTATTTGAAAGCAAAAAGATAACTATTTGACACACTGGAAACAATCAACCAAAAAACAGAGCAAATTGGAATGCTATTTGGCCCTAAACAGAGAGGACACAGTGGCAGAATATCTGACCACTGTGACTGACCACAAATTAAGAAAATCCTTGACTGTGTACAGACTCAGTGAGCATAGCCTTGCTATTGAGAGAGGCCGCCATAGGCAGAATGCCCTTGCTGATGGAAGGAGGTTTTCACTCAAAATCTCACGATACATGGCCCCATTCATTCTTTCCTTTACACGGATCAGTCGTCCTGGTCCCTTTGCAGAAAAACTGCCCCAAAGCATGATGTTTCCACCCCCATGCTTCACAGTAGGTATGGTGTTATTTGGATGCAACTCAGCATTCTTTGTCCTCCAAACACGACGAGTTGAGTTTTTACCAAAAAGTTATATTTTGGTTTCATCTGACCATATGACATTCTCCCAATCCTCTTCTGGATCATCCAAATGCACTCTAGCAAACTTCAGACGGGCCTGGACATGTACTGGCTTAAGCAGGAGGACACGTCTGGCACTGCAGGATTTGAGTCCCTGGCGGCGTAGTGTGTTACTGATGGTAGGCTTTGTTACTTTGGTCCCAGCTCTCTGCAGGTCATTCACTAGGTCCCCCCGTGTGGTTCTGGGATTTTTGCTCACCGTTCTTGTGATCATTTTGACCCCACGGGGTGAGATCTTGCGTGGAGCCCCAGATCGAGGGAGATTATCAGTGGTCTTGTATGTCTTCCATTTCCTAATAATTGCTCCCACAGTTGATTTCTTCAAACCAAGCTGCTTACCTATTGCAGATTCAGTCTTCCCAGCCTGGTGCAGGTCTACAATTTTGTTTCTGGTGTCCTTTGACAGCTCTTTGGTCTTGGCCATAGTGGAGTTTGGAGTGTGACTGTTTGAGGTTGTGGACAGGTGTCTTTTATACTGATAACAAGTTCAAACAGGTGCCATTAATACAGGTAACGAGTGGAGGACAGAGGAGCCTCTTAAAGAAGAAGTTACAGGTCTGTGAGAGCCATAAATCTTGCTTGTTTGTAGGTGACCAAAGACTTATTTTCCACCATAATTTGCAAATAAATTCATTAAAAACCCTACAATGTGATTTTCTGGATTTTTTCTCTCTCAATTTGTCTGTCATAGTTGACGTGTACCTATGATGAAAATTACAGGCCTCTCTCATCTTTTTAAGTGGGAGAACTTGCACAATTGGTGGCTGACTAAATACTTTTTTTCCCCACTGTATATCCACAGTAAAACGAGTCCTATATCGACATAACCTGAAAGGCCGCTCAGCAATGAAGAAGCCACTGCTCCAAAACCGCCATTAAAAAAGCCAGACTATGGTTTGCAACTGCACATGGGGACAAAGATCGTACTTTTTGGAGAAATTTCCTCTGGTCTGATGAAACAAAAATAAAACTGTTTGGCTATAATGACCATTGTTATGTTTGGAGGAAAAAGGGGGTGCTTGCAAGCCGAAGAACACCATCCCAACCATGAAGCACGGGGGTGGCAGCATCATGCTGTGGGGGTGTTTTGCTGCAGGAGGGACTGGTGCACTTCACAAAATAGATGGCATCATGAGGAAGGAAAATTATGTGGATATATTGAAGCAACATCTCAACACATCAGTCAGGAAGTTAAAGCTGGGTCGCAAATGGGTCTTCCAAATGGACAATGACCCCAAGCATACTTCCAAAGTTGTGGCAAAATGGCTTAAGGACAACAAATTCAAGGTATTGGAGTGGCCATCACAAAGCCCTGACCTCAATCCTATAGATAATTTGTGGGCAGAACTGAAAAAGCGTGTGTGAGCAAGGAGGCCTACAAACCTGACTCAGTTACACCAGCTCTGTCAGGAGGAATGGGCTTATTGTGGGAAGCTTGTGGAAGGCTACCCGAAACGTTTGATCCAAGTTAAACAATTTAAAGACAATGCTACCAAATACTAATTGAGTGTATGTAAACTTCTGACCCACTGGGAATGTGATGAAAGAAATAAAAGCTGAAATAAATCATTCGCTCTACTATTATTCTGACATTTCACATTCTTAAAATAAAGTGGTGATCCTAACTGACCTAAGACAGGGAATTTTTACTAGGATTAAATGTCAGGAATTGTGAAAAACTGAGTTTAAATGTATTTGGCTAAGGTGTATGTAAACTTCCGACTTCAACTGTATCTACCTCAAATACCTTATTATTAACTATCCTGATGCCTAGTCACTTTACCCTGCCTTCATGTACATATCTACCTTTAAATACCTCGTACCTCTACACATTGATCTGGTACTGGTACTCCCTGTATATAGCTCCACATTGATCTGGTTCTGGTACTCCCTGTATATAGCTCCACATTGATCTGGTACTCCCTGTATATAGCTCCACATTGATCTGGTACTGGTACTCCCTGTATATAGCTTCACATTGATATGGTACTGGTACTCCCTGTATATAGCTCCACATTGATCTGGTACTGGTACTCCCTGTATATAGCTCCACATTGATCTGGTACTGGTACTCCCTTTATATAGCTCCACATTGATCTGGTTCTGGTACTTCCTGTATATAGCTCCACGTTGATCTGGTACTGGTACTCCCTGTATATAGCTCCACATTGATCTGGTACTGGTACTCCCTGTATATAGCTCCACATTGATCTGGTACTGGTACTCCCTGTATATAGCTCCACATTGATCTGGTACTGGTACTCCCTGTATATAGCTCCACATTGATCTGGTACTACCTGTATATAGCTCCACATTGATCTGGTACTGGTACTCCCTGTATATAGCTCCACATTGATCTGGTACTGGTTCTCCCTGTATATAGCTCCACATTGATCTGGTACTGGTACTCCCTGTATATAGCTCCACATTGATCTGGTACTGGTACTCCCTGTATATAGCTCCACATTGATCTGGTACTGGTACTCCCTGTATATAGCTCCACATTGATCTGGTACTCCCTGTATATAGCTCCACATTGATCTGGTACTGGTACTCCCTGTATATAGCTCCACATTGATCTGGCTCTGGTACTTCCTGTATATAGCTGCACATTGATCTGGTACTGGTACTCCCTGTATATAGCTACACATTGATCTGGTTCTGGTACTCCCTGTATATAGCTCCACATTGATCTGGTACTGGTACTCCCTGTATATAGCTCCACATTGATCTGGTACTGGTACTCCCTGTATATAGCTCCACATTGATCTGGTACTGGTACTGCCTGTATATAGCTCCACATTGATCTGGTACTGGTACTCCCTGTATATAGCTCCACATTGATCTGGTACTTCCTGTATATAGCTGCACATTGATCTGGTACTGGTACTCCCTGTATATAGCTACACATTGATCTGGTTCTGGTACTCCCTGTATATAGCTCCACATTGATCTGGTACTGGTACTCCCTGTATATAGCTCCACATTGATCTGGTACTGGTACTCCCTGTATATAGCTCCACATTGATCTGGTACTGGTACTGCCTGTATATAGCTCCACATTGATCTGGTACTGGTACTCCCTGTATATAGCTCCACATTGATCTGGTACTCCCTGTATATAGCTCCACATTGATCTGGTACTGGTACTCCCTGTATATAGCTCCACATTGATCTGGTTCTGGTACTTCCTGTATATAGCTGCATATTGATCTGTTACTGGTACTCCCTGTATATAGCTCCACATTGATCTGGTTCTGGTACTCCCTGTATATAGCTCCACATTGATCTGGGACTGGTACTCCCTGTATATAGCTCCACATTGATCTGGTTCTGGTACTCCCTGTATATAGCTCCACATTGATCTGGTACTGGTACTCCCTGTATATAGCTCCACATTGATCTGGTACTGGTACTCCCTGTATATAGCTCCATATTGATCTGGTACTGGTACTCCCTGTATATAGCTCCATTCTTATATTATTTTGTTTGTATTATTATTTTTAAACTCTGCATCGTTGGGAAGAGCTTGTAAGCAAGCATTTCAAGGTAAAGTCTACACCAGTTGTATTTGGCGCATGTGACAAATACAATTTTATTTTATTTGAGAGAGAGAGAGAGAGAGAGAGAGAGAGAGAGAGAGAGAGAGAGAGAGAGAGAGAGAGAGAGAGAGAGAGAGAGAGAGAGAGAGAGAGAGAGAGAGAGAGAGAGAGAGAGAGAGATAGAGAGTGTAAATCAAATACATATTTATCTTTAGTCCAATTAATATGTTCGCTGTCGGCTAAATCCATGTTCCTAAATACAAAATGAGATATGGCGGTCGTGTGTGTGTGTCTGTGTGAGTGAGTGTGTGTGTGTGTGTGAGTGAGTGTGTGTGTGAGTGAGTGTGTGTGTGTGTGGTGGCAGTGTGGAGCGGCGTGAGCTTGCCAGGCGGGCCCCAGGGACCTGCACTGTCTCTTCCCTTCATTAACTCCTCTCTGACACACACACACGCACGCACGCACACACACACACACACACACACACACACACACACACACACACACACACACACACACACACACAGACACACACACAGACACACACACACACACACACACACACCTCGCGTCCTCTCCCCTTGTCCGTGTGATCCCGGCGAGTGGCCAGGGATTGTGGGTAATTCAGTCTCCTGTCTCTGAGGTGACCCCACGCCGCAGGGCTGAGAGAGGAGTACTGAGATGACAGACTAGAGCCCCCTCCCTCCAGCCCCTTTCCCTCTCTGTTCCTCCCTATGTTCTCTCAGAGGAGTACTGAGAGGACAGACTAGAGCCCCCCCCACCCCCCCCCACCCCCCCACATAAAAACAGTGTTGATTACAGGGTTGTTTATGAGTTGTTTACCTTCCTTCTTAGTTGATTGCTTATGTTTATTTACCACAAATACAGTTAACAATTATGGGTATGCAGGGCACAGACCTTTTGGGGGCCATGTTGGGAACGGGCTCATAAGTAAGCGTTTCACGGTAAAGTCTACACTTGTTGTATTCAGCGCATGTGACCAATAAAATTGTATTGATTGATTGATGTGCTCAAACAAAAAAAAGGGCACCCGTAAAAAATGTTTTTCACACAATGGTGGTCACAGACTAGTTGTTACAATAAGTGGGGAACGCAGCACCATCTGATGAGGAAACTATTTTGCTAAACTATTTTGAACTGGAATAAATGCTGCACTTATTAACATTGGCCAACACAATTCCATTAAAAATAGAAGAAATGCTGTAGCCTACCATTGCTATATCCAACCCGACTCCATTTGTTGCCACTATCATGTATCCAAGTGGTTTTCAAACTTTTTGTCCTACAAAAACGTACGCACATGCGCGCACAATCGCTCCGCAAATGTAGCCTGTCATTACAGCCATAAACAGTGATGCATTTTCGAAACGCAAAATAGGCTGCAGAAATATACTGCGTTTTACACCTGCATTTGGAGCTGTAAGTCATTTATGTTAGCAGCCATTATCTACTAAGGATATATCATGTCACTTCTTTGGAGTCCAGAGCGAGCAAAATCATATGGCCTACTTGTAGTGGAGGTTGCAGGATCGAATGGAAAAGTATGTTCTTTCCGCACGGTGACATCAAGTTGGAGGTCGGCCTGCCTGCAGAGTGCTCGTTGCCAGCCGGGTAATCTCTTTCCTCACAAATATCCTAATAAATTTGCCATAATATGTTATATCTTCATCCCATAATATTGAAGGCAGTGCCATGTTCCAGCTGCTTGTCTTTAGACACATAGCAAATAGCCACCCAAACTAGGCTTATCTGAAATATGAACATGGCCAATCAAATCTCCGTTTAGCCTATTGTTCTGGCAAAGATTAGCAAGTAGTTGATTGTTTATCATCCATATCAAATACAGTTTAGCATAGGCCTACTCTGCATACTGCTGTATCAGTCCCCTAATACCGGAGTAGTAAACGCCCAGTGCACTACTTTTGGGGAAAAAATAGTTTTTCAATATATCTATCTATCTATATATATATATTTTTAAATTACTTTATCATGATTTGTCATCACCCCTACTTCCCACGGCTAATGCTACTCTGTTTTTTTCCAGGCAAAACTGGAGGAAATGAAACAAGTTATTTCTGGTCACTAATCTGGATATGTGCTCCCGCCTTTTGCGCGCCAATGTTGATGACTGGTCATTTGCCAACAATCAAGACGTGCAATATGTTGTTTCCGAAGATGATAATTTAACAACGACTTACGGCTTCAGAACAACAACAACCACATTTTGTTTTAATTTAATATTATTCGTATTTTTTTAGTAATTACACAATCACCGAAAAACAGCACTTTGGAGAGGGGGAATGTGCCAGGTAGAGCCCTATCTGTGCCTGTGGGCATGTGCAGGGTGTGTAAAAATGATGGGTATGTGTGGGGTGTGTAAAAATGATGGGTTATGTGTGGGGTGTGTAACATTTCTAATATGCTTTTTCAACAACTCATTTTCCCTGCCTCCTCCTCCTCAGACACATCACACTACTTCTGTTTCAGTTTTCGTGTTTGCTACAGATGTAAGATCTTAATTTGAGCCAGTTTGCTACAGCCGGAAAATAATCCTGCAGCAACAGGGTGTGTGAATTATTACAGCGCATTCGGAAAGTATTCAGACCCCTTCACTTTTTTTCACATTTTGTTACGTTACTGCCTTATTCTAAAATGGATTAAATAAATAAAAATCCTCACCAATCAACACACAATACCCCATAATGACAAAGTGACAACAGGTTTTTAGACATTTTTTGCTAATGTATATATAAAAAAAACGGAAATATGACATTTACATAAGTATTCATACCCTTTACTCAGTACTTTGTTGTAGAACCTTTGGCAGCGATTACAGCCTCGAGTGTTGTTGGGTATGATGCTACAATCCATTTTAGAATAAGGCTGTAACGTAACAAAATGTGGAAAAAGTCAAGGGGTCTGAATACTTTCCAAATGCACTGTATGTGGATTATAATTAATGGGATTTATTTGTCGGGTTGATAAAATCTCAATTTCAGCAAATCAAGTCTGACATTTTAAGTGTAAATTACAAACTTTAGAAGCCTTTTAAAACCCCAAATACACTGCAAGTTTGCATTTCCTGTTGTGCAGGAAAGTTCTCAGCAACAAAAGAGTGATCAAATTAAGATCATACATCTGTACATGCTCTCTGGACCTTTGAACATGGACTGTGATATCTCTGATGGGGATATGCTTAGAGACTTGTCTTACTCCCTGCATGACAAACGCACGCACACGCACGCACGCACGGACACACACACACACACACACACACACACACACACACACACACACACACACCGGTCTGACAGACAGCGATGTGATTTCACAGTATGGTTTTACACCTTGCCATTAAAGGTGAGTAACAATGTGATTATGGCCTGTGACAAATGAAGAGGTTATATTTCCTGCTATTAAACACTGTGTGTGTGTGTGTGTGTGTGTTTGTGTGTGTGTGTGTGTGTGTGTGTGTGTGTGTGTGTGTGGGTGTGTTATATTCCGTACTATTTAACAGCTCATGGTCTTCTGATGAGAGACATATAGGGGGGTTTAGTAGTAAACTGCCTCCATGCAGCCATGCAGAGAGAGGATATATTTCTAATATCTGTCTCTTACTCCCATTTTCTCTCTCTCTCTCTCTGTCTCTCTCTCTGTCTCTTTCACTCTCTCTCTCTCTCTCTCTCTCTCTGTTTCTCTCTCTCTCTCTCTCTCTCCCTCTCTCTCTCTCTCTCTCTCTCTCCCTCTCTCTCTCTCTCTCTCCCTCTCTAGCTCTCTCTCTCTCTGTCTCCCTCTCTGTTTCTCTCTCTCTCCCCCTCTCTCCCTCTCTAGCTCTCTCTCTCTAGCTCTCTCTCTCTCTCTCTCTCTCTCTCTCTCTCTCTCTCTCTCTCTCTCTCTCTCTCTCTCTCTCTCTCTCTCTCTCTCTCTCTCTCTCTCTCTCTCTCTCTCTCTCTCTCTCTCTCTCTCTCTCTCTCTCTCTCTCTCTCTCTCTCTCTCTCTCTCTCTCTCTCTCTCTCTGTTACATGTCTATTATATTGTAAGCGTAGGAAGTATATTTATTGGAATATGTCGTCATCTGCAGCTTTTTGTCAAATTGAAACTGAGAAAGACGGCAAACAATGGTACTACCAACAGTAGTATAACGTAGTATTATGGTACTACCAACGGTAGTATAACGTAGTATTATGGTACTACCAACGGTAGTATAATGTAGTATTATGGTACTACCAACGGTAGTATAATGTAGTATTATGGTACTACCAACGGTAGTATAACGTAGTATTATGGTACTACCAACGATAGTATAACGTAGTATTATGGTACTAACAACGGTAGTATAACGTAGTATTATGGTACTACCAACGGTAGTATAACGTAGTATTATGGTACTACCAACGGTAGTATAACGTAGTATTATGGTACTACCAACGGTAGTATAACGTAGTATTATGGTACTACCAACGGTAGTATAACGTAGTATTATGGTACTAACAACGGTAGTATAACGTAGTATTATGGTACTAACAACAGTAGTATAACGTAGTATTATTGTACTACCAACGGTAGTATAACGTAGTATTATGGTACTACCAACGGTAGTATAATGTAGTAAAACGTCCGTCCAGGTAAGCAGGACGTCAGAAGATTACATTAAAACTGGCCACTAGGGGCAACGGTGATCGCTATTACCGGGTATTGCTAGTGTAGACGGGGATGACAGAAGGGCATAAAGCCGCGAACTTCAGCTCCGAGGGTCACGTGTTCAATCCCACTGCTTGTTTTAACCCTATCCCAAACCTTAACCATTACATTTACAAGTTGCAGAGCAACTTACAGTTAGTGAGTGCATACATTTTCATACTGGCCCCCCCGTGGGAAACGAACCCACATCCCTGGCGTTGCAAGCGCCATGCTCTACCAACTGAGCTACAGGGGACTACCTTAACCATTCGGAATTAATGCCTAAACTTGAAATCTGACATTTATGGACAAAAGTCGGACTCTGCAGTTAGACTGTGAGAGCTTGTTGAGTATAAAACTGCACATTCACACACACACACACACACACACACACACACACACACACACACACACACACACACACACACACACACACACACACACACACACACACACACACACACACACACACACACACACACACACACACACACACACACACACACACCCACACCCACACACACACACACACACACACACACACACACACACACACACACACACACACACACCCACAGACTGCTCGTCCAGGGGCATTATATAAAAACAGTACAACAGATGGATAAGGGATTGTATTTCCAAACAATGTTTTGTCTGTGTGTGTGTGTGTGTGTCTGCATAGGGGTGTGTGCACGTGTGTGTGTGTGTGTCTGTGTGTGTGTGTGCTTGTGCAAGCGCGTATGTGTTTACGTGTCTATGGGAAGTGGATGTCATTGATGTCAAAGGTGTGTCAGTTCTCAACATTGTGACATTGTGTACAGGGCAAAGACATATTTGGTCCGATAATCTTTGTTTAAACTGTTCATGGTTACGTCAATTCAGAAATGGACACACTGGCACAATTCAAAGAAAGTGAAACACACACACACACACACACACACACAAACACACTGATGACAGGTGCCGTACACTTCAACGAACGGCTCAAGTGACAAACATATTATGACAGGCGAACAGGTTCTGAGCAGACTGACAACTGTCAACTAATCCTTCACACACACACACACACACACACACACACACACACACACACACACACACACACCTTTTTCTGATTGTTAGCCTGTCAGAGAGTTAGCGGGACCACCCCAGGGGGGAGCCGGAGAGAGAGAGGGAGGAAGAGAGAGAGGGAGGAAGAGAGAGAGAGGAAGAGAGAGAGAGAGGAAGAGAGAGAGATGGGAAGAGAGAAAGGGAGGAAGAGAGAGAGAGGGATGAAGAAAGAGAGAGGAAGAGAGAGAAGGGGACAGCCACCAGACTCCACCAGCTATCCCCCACACACACCACCTCAACCCACCCCCCAAAGTGCTGCCATCACACCCCAGCCCAGGAAGCCCCCCTGTGGGCATGCTTTAATGACTTCCTCCCTCTCCTGGTCCCTGGGTGGGGCTCCTCGCTCCAGCTCTGCTCGTCTCGAAGACATCAGACAGGACAGGACAGATTAGCATATCACAACCTGCAGATTAGTCTCTCTGTGTTGTGTGTGTGTGTGATGTTGGAGGGGGGTAATGAGGAAAAGAGAGAAAGGGTCCCCCCCAGCCCCTAAACCCTGCCGCACCCTTCCTCCATCCCATCTCAGTAATGGAGTTAAAATGCCTCAATGAAAGAGAGTGTGTAATGTTGGAGGGGGGTAATGAGAAATGACCCCCCCTCCCCAAACCCTGCAGCATCCTCCCTCCATTCCCAGGTAGCAGAGGGAGTTAAAACGCCTCAATGAAAGACAGGTGGAATCATTCATAGGCAACGGTTTGGTTTGAACTCTAGTCCTTATCTACGGTTCACAGTAAGAGCATAAATGAATGCTGATCAAGGTAGTTGTATTAATGTGACATGTTCAGTTGGAAGGAGTCCTATAATGTAGTCCCAGCCCCTGCCCCTGCCCCTGCCCCAGCCCCAATCCCAGTCCCAGTCCCAGTCCCAGTCCCAGTCCCAGTCCCAGTCCCAGCCCCAATTCAAGCCCCAGCCCCAGCCCCAGTCCCTACCCCAGCCTCATCCCCAGTCCCAGCCCCAGCACTGCCCATTGTCACCCAAACCTGGGTTGTGTTCCTTATAACGCTTTTAAACGATTCTTGTGTTTTGTGCCCAAGTGAATAGGACCACGGGTGACACCAGAGCCAGTGTGACCTTCCTGCTCTCCCCTTGTCCCCTCCTGCTGCAGAGTCAAATAGTTCCTCACCTCCATGGATTTCTCATTTGTGGCTCTGAGAATCAATGCTCAGTTTCTTCCTCCCAGACAACCACCCTAGATCAGCATTTTCTGCTGGGCCTATGCTTATCTCTCTGCTGGGCCTATGCTTATCTTTCTGCTGGGCCTATGCTTATCTCTCTGCTGGGCCTATGCTTATCTCTCTGCTGGGCCTATGCTTATCTCTCTGCTGGGCCTATGCTTATCTCTCTGCTGGGCCTATGCTTATCTCTCTGCTGGGCCTATGCTTATCTCTCTGCTGGGCCTATGCTTATCTCTCTGCTGGGCCTATGCTTATCTCTTTGCTGGGCCTTTGCATACATCGCTGCTGGGCCTCTGCCTCTCTCTCTGCTTATCTCTCTGCTGGGCCACGGCTTATCTCTCTGCTGGGCCTCTGCTTATCTCTCTGCTTATCTCTCTGCTGGGCCTATGCTTATCTCTCTGCTGGGCCTATGCTTATCTCTCTCCTGGGCCTATGCTTATCTCTTTGCTGGGCCTTTGCATACATCGCTGCTGGGCCTCTGCCTCTCTCTCTGCTTATCTCTCTGCTGGGCCATGGCTTATCTCTCTGCTGGGCCTCTGCTTATCTCTCTGCTTATCTCTCTGCTGGGCCACTGCTTATCTCTCTGCTTATCTCTCTGCTGGGCCACTGCTTATCTCTCTGCTTATCTCTCTGCTGGGCCTCTGCTTATCTCTCTGCTTATCCCTCTGCTGGGCCACTGCTTATCTCTCTGCTTATCTCTCTCTGTGTGTGTGTGGGTGTTTACCTATTTCTTGTTTTTCTTAATGACTGTCTGTCTTAGGAAACCACAAACCTCCTGTCTCTCTCTCTCTCTCTCTCTCTCTCTCTCTCTCTCTCTCTCTCTCTCTCTCTCTCTCTCTCTCTCTCTCTCTCTCTCTCTCTCTCTCTCTCTCTCTCTCTCTCTCTCTCTCTCTCTCTCTCTCTCTCTCTCTCTCTCTCTCTCTCTCTCTCTCTCTCTCTCTCTCTCTCTCTCTCTCTCTCTCTCTCTCTCTCTCCTCCAAAAAATATTTCCTTCCAGTAAATATTGGTCCATGACCAGCCACCCAGTGTGATTTTTAAATATCCTGATCACAGATCTATTAGAGCAGTCTTGCCAACTTTGACCACAGGAGAAACAGATCTGGGTCCAGGCCATTTTTGTAACAATCTGTCTAAGCACAGTGGTATTTAAAATCAAATAAATTCCAACTTTATTTATATAGCACATTTCTTACAGAGGATGCATTTTAAAGTGCTTAACAAATCAAATAATACAATGTGAGAAAGATAAAACACTACGTTTTCTACACAAATATAAAATTAAGGTGCCAGGCGCACCGGTTTGAGTGTGTAAAGAACTGCAACACTGCTGGGTTTTTCACGCTCAACAGTTTCCTGTGTATATCAAGAATGGTCCACCACCCAAAGGACACCCAGCCAACTTGCCACAACTATGGGAAGCACTGGAGTCAACATGGGCCTGAGTTCTCAGCCAGGGAATGAGAAGTTGGTAGAAAGTGGGGCAGGTGAGCCAAAGTCAGCTGAGACCTTATCCTTTCCTCTTTGACAAAGTAGAGCATTTGATGTGTTCTTTAAAGCCCAGCACGGGGCCGTTACAGAACCATAGCTGCTTCCTCTCCTGTGGCAACAGTCAGAAAAGGGAAGACAGTGTTAGACGCATGTCGTCCCGACGATTACCGACAGAGTTCAGCATCCAGTTCCGACAGAGACAGATTGTTTTGATTGTAGCTCAGTCTGGAAACATGGTTATTACAGTATTATCGCCATGGCACCTCGCTAAGAGAATGATTGCCGTGGTTGGATGTCATGGTGAGAAACCTGTCCTCTGTCAGCTGGAGGTCTCACGGAGAGACTCTGTGAGGTTGTCTTTTACAAAAATGTTTTCTTAACATTTTAGTCATTTAGCTACACTCTTATCCAGAGCAACTTACGGTTAGTGCATTCATGGAGAGGGAGAGATGCTGTTCCTGCTCACACTGCCCTACCCTATGCTTTGACTTCTTTCTCCCCTCTCTCTCCAGATAAAATCTTGCGACTTGTGACGGCAGGCCGCCCAACAACCTGCCCGCTTGACCCTATCCCCTCCTCTCTTCTCCAGACCATCTCCGGTGACCTTCTCCCTTACCTCACCTCGCTGATAAACTCATCCTTGACCGCTGGCTATGTCCCTTCCGTCTTCAAGAGAGCGAGAGTTGCACCCCTTCTCAAAAACCAACACTCGATCCCTCTGATGTCAACAACTACAGACCAGTATCCCTTCTTTCTTTTCTCTCCAAAACTATTGAGCATGCCGTCTTTAGCCAACTCTCTTGCTATCTCTCTCAGAATGACCTTCTTGATCCAAACCAGTCAGGTTTCAAGACTGGTCATTCAACTGAGACTGCTCTTCTCTGTGTCACGGAGGCTCTCCGCACTGCTAAAGCTAACTCTCTCTCCTCTGCTCTTGTCCTTCTAGACCTGTCTGCTGCCTTTGATACTGTGAACCATCAGATCCTCCTCTCCACCCTCTCCGAGCTGGGCATCTCCGGCGCGGCTCACTCCTGGATTGCGTCCTACCTGACCGGTCGCTCCTACCAAGTGATGTGGCGAGAAGCTGTCTCCGCACCACGTGCTCTCACCACTGGTGTCCCCCAGGGCTCAGTTCTAGGCCCTCTCCTATTCTCCCTATACACCAAGTCACTTGGCTCTGTCATATCCTCACATGGCCTCTCCTATCATTGCTACGCTGACGATACACAACTAATCTTCTCCTTTCCCCCTTCTGATAACCAGGTGGCGAATCGCATCTCTGCATGTCTGGCAGACATATCAGTATGGATGACGGATCACCACCTCAAGCTGAACCTTGGCAAGACGGAGCTGCTCTTCCTCCCGGGGAAGGACTGCCCGTTCCATGATCTCGCCATCACGGTTGACAACTCCGTTGTGTCCTCCTCCCAGAGTGCGAAGAGCCTTGGCGTGACCCTGGACAACACCCTGTCGTTCTCCGCTAACATCAAGGCGGTGACCCGATCCTGCAGGTTCATGCTCTAAAACATTCGGAGAGTACGACCCTGCCTTACACAGGAAGCGGCACAGGTCCTAATCCAGGCACTTGTCATCTCCCGTCTGGATTACTGCAACTCGCTGTTGGCTGGGCTCCCTGCCTGTGCCATTAAACCCCTACAACTCATCCAGAATGCCGCAGCCCGTCTGGTGTTCAACCTTCCCAAGTTCTCTCACGTCACCCCGCTCCTCCGCACACTCCACTGGCTTCCAGTTGAAGCTCGCATCTGTTACAAGACCATGGTGCTTGCCTATAGAGCTGTGAGGGGAACGGCACCTCTGTACCTTCAGGCTCTGATCAGTCCCTACACCCAAACGAGGGCATTGCGTTCATCCACCTCTGGCCTGCTGTCTCCCCTTCCTCTGCGGAAGCATAGTTCCCGCTCAGCCCAGTCAAAACTGTTCGCTGCTCTGGCACCCCAATGGTGGAACAAGCTCCCTCACGACGCCAGGACAGCGGAGTCACTCACCACCTTCCGGAGACATTTGAAACCCCACCTCTTTAAGGAATACCTGGGATAGGATAAAGTAATCCTTCTACCCCCCGCCCCCCCTAAAAATAAAATAAAAAATAAAATAAAATAAAATATTGTAAAGTGGTTATCCCACTGGCTATAGGGTGAATGCACCAATTTGTAAGTCGCTCTGGATAAGAGCATCTGCTAAATGACGTAAATGTAAAATTTAAACAACCACATATCAGTCACAGTTAGTGCATTCATCTTAAGGTAGCTAGGTGAGACAATCACAGTCACAGTTAGTAAATGTTTTCCTCAATAAAGAAATTATCAGCAGACAGTTCTACTAAGAAAAGCAAGTTTGAGTGTTAGTTAGTTTTAGTTAGTGTTAGTTAGTGTTAGTTAGTGTTAGTTAGTGTTAGTTAGTTTTAGTTAGTGTTAGTTAGTGTTATTAAGGGTTAGTTAGTGTTAGTTAGTGTTAGTTAGGGTTAGTTAGGGTTAGTTAGGGTTAGTTAGGGTTAGTTCGTTTTAGTTAGTGTTAGTTAGTTTTAGTTAGTGTTAGTAAGTTTTAGTTAGTGTTAGTTCGTTTTAGTTAGATTTGTTAGTGTTAGTTAGGGTTAGTTAGTGTTAGTTAGGGTTAGTTAGGGTTAGTTAGGGTTAATTTGTTTTAGTTAGTGTTAGTTTGTTTTAGTTAGTGTTAGTTAGTTTTAGTTAGTGTAAGTTAGTGTTAGTTAGTTTTAGTTAGTTTTAGTTAGTGTTAGTTAGGTTTAGTTAGTTTTAGTTAGTTTTAGTTAGTGTTAGTTAGTGTTAGTTAGGGTTAGTTAGGGTTAGTTAGGGTTAATTTGTTTTAGTTAGTGTCAGTTCGTTTTAGTTAGTGTTAGTTAGTTTTAGTTAGTGTAAGTTAGTGTTAGTTAGTTTTAGTTCGTTTTAGTTCGTGTTAGTTAGTGTTAGTTAGTGTTAGTTAGTGTTAGTCTTCTCTGGTGGTGGGTCGTTCTAGTGGAAAACCATACTGAACATTGTTGTTATCTCCTCAGGTACAGAGAGGGACAGGTATATAGTGAGGTTTGGAGACAGGTATAGAGACGGGTATAGAGACAGGTACAGAGACAGGTATAAAGACAGGTATAGAGACATGTATAGAGACAGGTATAGAGACAGGTACAGAGACAGGTATAAAGACAGGTATAGAGACATGTATAGAGACAGGTATAGAGAGAGGTATAGAGACATGTATAGAGACAGGTATAGAGACAGGTACAGAGACAGGTATAAAGACAGGTATAGAGACAGGTATAGAGACAGGTACAGAGACAGGTATAGAGACAGGTACAGAGAAAGGTGTAGAGACAGGTATAGAGACATGTATAGAGACAGGTATAGAGACAGGTATAGAGAAAGGTATAGAGAGAGGTATAGGGCAGGTATAGAGACAGGTATAGAGACAGGTACAGAGACAGGTATAGAGACAGGTACAGAGAAAGGTATAGAGACAGGTATAGGGCAGGTATAGAGACAGGTACAGAGACAGGTATAAAGACAGGTATAGAGACAGGTATAGAGACAGGTATAGAGACAGGTATAGAGACAGGTATAAAGACAGGTATAGAGACAGGTATAAAGACAGGCATACAGACAGGTATAGAGACAGGTATAGAGACAGGTATAGAGACAGGTATAGAGACAGGTATAGAGAGGTATAGAGACAGGTATAGAGACAGGTATAGAGACAGGTATAGAGACAGGTATATAGAGAGGTATAGAGACAGGTATAGAGACAGGTACAGAGACAGGTTTAAAGACAGGTATAGAGACATGTATAGAGACAGTTACAGAGACAGGTATAGAGACATGTATTGAGACAGGTGCCTTGACAGGCGTAGAGACATGCATAGAGACATGCATAGAGACAGGCATAGCAACAGGTACAGAGACAGGTACAGAGACAGGTATAGAGACAGATACAGAGACAGGTATAGAGACAGGTATAGAGACAGGTATAGAGACAGGTACAGAGACAGGTATAAAGACAGGTATAGAGACAGGTACAGAGAGAGGTATAGGGCAGGTATAGAGACAGGTACAGAGACAGGTATAGAGACAGGTATAGAGACAGGTATAGAGACAGGTACAGAGACAGGTATAGAGACAGGTACAGAGAAAGGTGTAGAGACAGGTATAGAGACATGTATAGAGACAGGTATATAGAGACAGGTATAGAGAAAGGTATAGAGAGAGGTATAGGGCAGGTATAGAAACAGGTACAGAGACAGGTATAGAGACAGGTATAGGGCAGGTATAGAGACAGGTACAGAGACAGGTATAGAGACAGGTATAGGGCAGGTATAGAGACAGGTACAGAGACAGGTATAAAGACTGGTATAGAGACAGGTATAGAGACAGGTACAGAGACAGGTATAAAGACAGGTATAGAGACAGGTATAAAGACAGGTATAGAGACAGGTATAGAGACAGGTATAGAGACAGTTACAGAGACAGGTATAGAGACAGGTATAGAGACAGCTATAGAGACAGGTACAGAGACAGGTATAGAGACAGGTATAGAGACAGGTACAGAGACAGCTATAGAGACAGGTATAGAGACAGGTATAGAGACAGCGATAGAGACAGGTATAGAGAGGTAAAGAGACAGGTATAGAGACAGCTATAGAGACAGGTACAGAGACAGGTATAAAGACAGGCATAGAGACAGGTATAGAGACAGGTATAGAGACAGGTATAGAGAGGTATAGAGACAGGTATAGAGACAGGTATAGAGACAGGTATATAGAGAGGTATAGAGACAGGTATAGAGACAGGTATAGAGACAGGTATAGAGACAGGTACAGAGACAGGTATAAAGACAGGTATAGAGACAGGTATAGAGACAGTAGAGCATGGCATGGCAGCTTCTCTTTGTGACATAATGGGTGATATAATTATCTCTCCTGAAGTCCACTATCCCATACCTCCACTAGTCCATACCTCCACTAGTCCATACCTCCACTAGTCCATACCTCCACTAGTCCACATCTCCACTAGTCCATACCTCCACTAGTCCACACCTCCACTAGTCCATACCTCCACTAGTCCATAACTCCACTAGTCCATACCTCCAGTAGTCCATACCTCCACTAGTCCATACCTCCACTAGTCCATACCTCCACTAGTCCATACCTCCAGTAGTCCATGCCTCCAGTAGCCCATACCTCCAGTAGTCCATGCCTCCAGTAGCCCATACCTCCACTAATCTAATGCTTTTAGACATGTGTTAAGTAGTAAAGGAGTGCACTGTTCAGGAGAAAGGAGATGTCATTGGGATGCACTCTATGAACCGGGTCTCTGAGAACTCAGTGGGAAAGCATCTAGAGAACCATTTATGTCACCTCTGTATAGAACAGTCATTACCAATTGTCCAGGCGTTATTTCCTTTCACAGTGGGTTTTTGATGAGGTCGGAGGACATTTTTAATCACCGATCACCTGATGTGATCTATTTTGTGAACTCAAACTGACATTACAAAAAAATACATTCCATTAGCCACATCAGATTGTATTTCTATGGTCCGTCCTCCGTCAGGGCATCAGGGCATCATCAAGCCCTCCTAGCTTCCTTAAGATAAATGCACTAACTGGAAGTCGCTCTGGATAAGAGTGTCTGCTAAATTACAAAAATGTAAATCTAAATGTGACTGACTACAGTATTGGGGGTTTATGACACTGGTTCCTACTTTGCAGTAGGGTTGTTGTTTTTGTTGTTGCATAAATGCTTTCTTGAACATGTGAACTTTCATGTGTCTTAATTACAAACTTCTATGGGATCCATAAATATGAATACAAATGTTTTATTACGAGCCTACTTTAGCCAAGGAGAAAGCACTGAGCTATCAAGGGAGAAAGACAGGATCCTTCCTGGCCAACCATGATTGGCTGAGATAATAGAGGGGCTTAAGAGGGTGTGAACGGTGCTGAATGGGCATACACAAAAAAAGAGCTGTCTAGATACACGCTTAGAATGAAGGGTTCCAAAGTGGTTCTTCGGCTGTCCACATAGGAGAACCCTATGGGTTCTACCTGGAACGAAAGGGTTTTACCTGGAACCAAAAAGGGTTCTTCTGTCACGGAATCTGCCGAGGCTGCTCCTCCTCCTTGTTCGGGCAGGCTTCGGCGTTCGTCGTCCCCGGAGTACTAGCTGCCACCGTTGAATGTTTCTATGTTCGTTTGGTTTGGTCTGTCTGTTACACCTGTGTCCGTTTGGTCTTGATTACGTGCCTTATAAGTTTCCTGTGGTTGTGTTCGTTAGTTGTGTGTTATTTTTGTTCCTGTCTGTTGGTGGTATCCTGTGCTGTACTCTGGCATTGTTATTATTACGCACTGTGTTGCGTCGTCGTTTTGCCTTCTCGTTAAAGGCACTTTATTTTGTACTGGTCGTGCATCTAGTAAAGTCCTGTTCGACTTAGCTTATGCGTCCTGCGTCTGACTCCTCTCCACGCACCCACACCACATCTGACAGAATAACACACCCTCATGGAGTCAGCAGGAGCAACGGCGGCACCCAAGTCCCTCGAGGAAAGGATCTGCAATCAAGACACCATGATCCAGCAACTTGGGGTCGCCATGAACGAGTTGTCCAACACGCTGCGCCGTTTGGTTACGGGCGAGGTGCCCACATCTTTGCACACCTTACCCTCACCATCGGCCAGTCCTCCTCTCCCAGTACCGGAACCCAGCGGCATTCGGCTCTCGCACCCGAGGGCATATGATGGTACCGCAGCCGGGTGTCAGGGATTCCTCCTGCAGGTGGAACTCTACCTGGCCACCATACACCCGGCGCCCTCGGGATACGAGAGCGTTTCCGCCCTCATCTCCTGTCTCTCCGGCAAGGCGTTGGAGTGGGCTAACGCCGAATGGAGGGGAATAGACGCCGCTACCATCACCTACGCGGAGTTCTCCCGCCGCTTCAGGGCAGTGTTCGATCATCCACCTGAGGGGAAGGCGGCGGGGGAGCGTCTGTTCCACCTCCGACAGGGGAAGAGGAGTGCCCAGGAGTTCGCCCTGGAGTTCCGGACGCTAGCGGCAGATGCGGGATGGAATGAGAGGGCCCTCATTGACCATTATCGATGCAGCCTACGAGAGGACGTTCGTCGTGAGCTGGCCTGCAGGGACACCAACCTCACCTTCGACCAGTTGGTGGACATGTCCATTCGTCTCGACACCCTGCTGGCTACACGCGGACGTCCCGAATGGGGGTCGTCCATTCCATCCTCCAGCACCGTCGAGCCGATTCCCATGGAGCTCGGGGGTGCAGGCGCTAGGGAGAGGAGGAGAGAGAACCCGAGGGGGGCCGTCCCCTGCACCAACTGTGGCCGTGGAGGGCACACTGCGGCTAGGTGCTGGGGAGGGTCTCCTGGGAAAGGGGACAACAGGTCACGCACTGGGGAGCCATTTCAGGTGAGTAGATGCCCCACTTACCCAGAGCTCTCTGTTGGACACCTGTGTATACCTGTGAGATGTCCACAGGTGGCACCTCATTCCCAGCATAAGGCGCTAGTAGACTCTTTTATTGATCGTGTATTTTGTTCCAGGGTAGGAATTCCCCTTCGGCCGGTGGAACCCCCTTTCCCAGTTCATGCTCTAGACAGCCGGCCGCTGGGGTCGGGGTTGATTAGAGAAGTCACAGCGCCACTGAAGATGATTACGCAGGGGGGTCATGAGGAGATCATTCAGTTTTATCTGATCGACTCTCCTGCGTATCCCGTGGTGCTGGGGCTTCCCTGGTTAAGCACCCATGATCCTACCATTGCGTGGCAACAGAGGGCTCTTATGGAATGGTCTGCCCAGTGTGTAGGGAGATGTCTAGGTGTTTCCATAGGGGCAACATCGGTGGAGAGTCCGAACCAGGTGTCCGCAATGCACATTCCCCCTGAATATGAGGATTTAGCACTGGTTTTCAGCAAAACTAGGGCAACACGGTTGCCACCTCATAGACAGGGGGATTGTGCGATAAATCTCCAAACAGGAGCGGCACTTCCGCGGAGCCGTGTGTATCCCCTGTCTCAAGAGGAGACCGCGGCTATGGAGACTTACATAGCCGAGTCCTTGGAACAGGGATACATACGGTCCTCCACTTCCCCGGTTTCCTCGAGTTTCTTCTTTGTGAAGAAGAAGGACGGGGGTTTGCGCCCGTGTATTGATTATCGTAGTATCAATCAGATCACGGTTAAGTACAGTTATCCTCTTCCTCTGATTGCGACTATGACAGAATCATTACACGGAGCGCGGTTCTTCACAAAGTTGGATCTCAGGAGCACGTACAATCTGGTGCGCATTAGGGAGGGAGATGAATGGAAAACAGCATTCAGCACCACCTCGGGTCATTACGAATATCTCGTCATGCCATACGGGTTAATGAATGCTCCTTCAGTCTTTCAATCCTTTGTGGACGAGATTTTCAGGGACATGCATGGGCAGGGTGTGGTAGTGTACATCGACGACATCCTAGTGTACTCTTCTACACGAGCCGAGCATGTAGCCCTGGTACGCAGAGTGTTGAGGAGGCTGTTGGAGCATGACTTGTATATCAAGGCAGAGAAATGCTTGTTTTTCCAGGAGTCCATCTCCTTCTTGGGTTATCGATTGTCCGCATCTGGTGTGAAGATTGAGGTTGACCGCGTGTCGGCCGTGCGTAATTGGCAAACTCCAACCACTGTAAAAGAGGTGCAGCAGTTTTTGGGTTTTGCTAATTACTACCGGAGGTTTATCCGGGGTTTTGGACAGGTGGCAGCTCCCATTACGTCCCTGCTAAAGGGGGGTCCGGTGCGTTTGCAGTGGTCAGCTGAAGCGGACAGGGCATTCGTTAAACTGAAGAACCTGTTCACTTCGGCGCCGGTGCTGGCGCATCCGGATCCCGCTTTACCATTCCAGGTGGAGGTGGACGCTTCAGAAGCCGGTATTGGGGCGGTTCTGTCGCAACGGTCCGGCACGCCACCTAAACTCCGCCCCTGTGCGTTCTATTCCAAGAAGCTCAGCCCGGCGGAGCGTAATTATGACGTAGGGGACAGGGAGTTGTTAGCTGTGGTTCAGGCCCTAAAGGTGTGGAGGCATTGGCTTGAGGGGGCTCAACACCCTTTCCTCATTCTGACTGACCACCGTAACCTGGAGTACATCCGGGCAGCTAGGAGACTAAACCCTCGTCAGGCTAGGTGGAACATGTTCCTAACCCGGTTCGTTGTTAAGATCACGTACATCCCAGGGTCCCAGAACGGTAAGGCAGACGCCCTGTCCCGGCGGTATGACACAGAGGAGAGGTCCATTGAGCCTACTCCCATACTGCCGGAGTCTTGTCTGGTGGCTCCGGTAGTGTGGGAGGTCGACACGGAGATCGAAAGGGCGTTACGTGCCGACCCTACTCCCCCGAGTGTCCTATGGGGGCGGACGTGCGTTCCGCTCGAGGTTCGTGACCGACTTATTTATTGGGCTCATACATCACCCTCCTCTGGACATCCAGGTATTGGCCGGACAGTGCACTGCCTTAGCGGGAAATACTGGTGGCCAACGTTAGCTAGGGATGTGAGAGTTTATGTCTCCTCCTGCTCGGTGTGTGCCCAGTGTAAGGCGCCTAGACACCTGCCCAGGGGAAAGTTACATCCTCTGCCCGTTCCGCAACGACCATGGTCCCACCTCTCGGTGGATTTTGTTACCGACCTTCCCCCCTCCCAGGGGAATACCACCATTTTGGTCGTTGTGGATCGGTTTTCCAAGGCCTGTCGTCTCCTCCCAATGCCGGGTCTCCCTACTGCCCTACAGACCGCTGAGGCCCTGTTTACCCACGTTTTCCGGCACTATGGGGTCCCCGAGGATATAGTGTCTGACCGAGGTCCCCAGTTCACCTCCAGAGTCTGGGGGGCTTTCATGGAACGCTTGGGGGTCTCGGTGAGCCTAACCTCGGGGTACCACCCAGAGAGCAATGGGCAGGTTGAACGAGTGGGTAGGTTTCTGAGGTCCTATTGCCAGGGCCGGCCGGAGGAGTGGTCAAGGTATATCCCCTGGGCAGAGATGGCCCAGAACTCTCTCCGCCACTCCTCCACCAATCTAACACCTTTCCAGTGTGTTTTAGGGTATCAGCCGGTTCTGGCACCATGGCACGAGAGCCAGATCGAGGCTCCTGCGGTGGACGAGTGGATTCGGCGCTCGGAGGAGACGTGGGACGCTGCACATGTCCATCTGCAGCGGGCCATCCGTCGACAGAAGGCGAGCGCCGATCGCCACCGCAGTGAGGGACCTGTGTACGCACCGGGAGATCGAGTCTGGCTCTCGACTCGAAACCTGCCCCTCCGCCTGCCCTGCCGGAAGCTGGGTCGGCGGTTTGTGGGGCCCTTTAAAGTCCTGAGAAGATTGAACGAGGTGTGTTACAGGTTACAACTGCCTATTGATTATAAGAATATTAACCCCTCGTTCCATGTGTCTCTTCTCAGGCCGGTGGTAGCTGGTCCACTCCAAGAAGATGAGATAGGAGAGACCCCTCCGCCCCCATTGGACATCGAGGGGGCTCCGGCGTACAGGGTCCGGACCATCTTGGACTCGAGACGCCGGATGAGTGGTCTCCAGTATCTCGTGGAGTGGGAGGGGTACGGTCCGGAGGAATGGTGCTGGGTGCCTAGGAGGGACATCCTAGATCCATCCCTCCTGACTGAGTTCCATCGTGGTCATCCCACGCGCCCGGGTCCGCGTCCTCCTGGCCGTCCCCGAGGCCGGGGTCGGCGCACGGCTGGAGCGGCGCGTCAAGGGGGGGGTACTGTCACGGAATCTGCCGAGGCTGCTCCTCCTCCTTGTTCGGGCAGGCTTCGGCGTTCGTCGTCCCCGGAGTACTAGCTGCCACCGTTGAATGTTTCTATGTTCGTTTGGTTTGGTCTCTCTGTTACACCTGTGTCCGTTTGGTCTTGATTATGTGCCTCATAAGTTTCCTGTGGTTGTGTTCGTTAGTTGTGTGTTATTTTTGTTCCTGTCTGTTGGTGGTATCCTGTGCTGTACTCTGGCATTGTTATTATTACGCACTGTGTTGCGTCGTCGTTTTGCCTTCTCGTTAAAGGCACTTTATTTTGTACTGGTCGTGCATCTAGTAAAGTCCTGTTCGACTTATGCGTCCTGCGTCTGACTCCTCTCCGCACCCACACCACATCTGACATCTTCAAAGGGTTCTCACATGGGGACAACTGAAAAACTATTTTAGGTTCTACAAAGCACCTTTTTTTTTCTAAGAGTGTAATGTGAAAATCTCATAAAAATCTTTCAGAGTGTATTTTCTCCTACTTGTTTCCTAAGTGGGATAACAAATTGATCAGCTTTCAAAGCTGTGTAACTTTCCCATGTAAAACGGATGCATTGGATATGATTGATTTGTGATTTTGTTTTTATTTGTATTTTATTTGAGAAAAGTTCAGACTCAGAGCTTCAAATTGGTATATACAGTGTAGTTGGAGGAAACATGGGCGTCCACTACAGTTTATATACCATTTTGAAGCTCTGAGTTTGTACTTTCATAAAATTTTTAAAAAAATTAAGAAAAGCAAGTCACAAAGGTCCAATGCAGCCGTCTTATCTCAATATCAAATCATTTCTGAGTAACAATTAAGTACCTTACTGTGATTATTTTCAATTAAATTGGTCAAAAATAAACAAAAATACAGTGGCTTGCGAAAGTATTCTAACCCCCTTGGCATTTTTCCTATTTTGTTGCCTTACAAACTGGAATTCAAATGGATTTTTGGGGGGTTTGTATATTTGATTTACACAACATGCCTACCACTTTGAAGAGGCAACATATTTTTTATTGTGAAACAAATAAGAAATAAGACAAAAAAACAGAAAACTTGAGCGTGCATAACTATTCACCCCCCCCAAAGTCAATACTTTGTAGAGCCACCTTTTGCAGCAATTACAGCTACAAATCTCTTGGGGTGTGTCTCTATAAGCTTGGCACATCTAGCCACTGGGATTTTTGCCCATTCTTCAAGGCAAAACTGCTCCAGCTCCTTCAAGTTGGATGGGTTCCGCTGGTGTACAGTAATCTTTAAGTCATACCACAGATTCTCAATTGGATTGAGGTCTGGGCTTTGACTAGGCCATTTCAAGACATTTAAATGTTTCCCCTTAAACCACTCGAGTGTTGCTTTAGCAGTATGCTTAGGGTCATTGTCCTGCTGGAAGGTGAACCTCCGTCCCAGTCTCAAATCTCTAGAAGACTGAAACAGGTTTCCCTCAAGAATTTCCATGTATTTAGCGCCATCCATCATTCCTTCAATTCTGACCAGTTTCCCAGTCTCTGCCGATGAAAAACATCCCCACAGCATGATGCTGCCACCACCATGCTTCACTGTGGGGATGGTGTTCTCGGGGTGATGAGAGGTGTTGGGTTTGCGCCAGACATAGTGTTTTTCTTGATGGCCAAAAAGCTCAATTTTAGTCTCATCTGACCAGAGTATCTTCTTCCATATGTTTTGGGAGTCTCCCTCATTCCTTTTGGCGAACACCAAAAGTTAATTTTTTTCTTTAAGCAATGGCTTTTTTCTGGCCACTCTTCCTTAAAGCCCAGCTCTGTGGAGTGTATGGCTTAAAGTGGTCCAATGGACAGATACTCCAATCTGCTTTGCAGCTCCTTCAGGGTTATCTTTGGTCTCTTTGTTGCCTCTCTGATTAATGCCCTCCCTGCCTGGTCCATTAGTTTTGGTGGGCGGCCCTCTCTTGGCAGGTTTGTTGTGGTGCCATATTCTTTCCATTTTTTAAATAATGTATTTAATTGTGCTCCGTGGGATGTTCAAAGTTTCTGATATTTTTTTAGAACCCAACCCTGATCTGTACTTCTCCACAACTTTGTCCCTGACCTGTTTGGAGAGCTTCTTGGTCTTCATGGTGCCGCTTGCTTGGTGGTGACCCTTGCTTAGTGGTGTTGCAGACTCTGGGGCCTTTCAGAACAGGTGTATACAGTGGGGAGAACAAGTATTTGATACACTGCTGATTTTGCAGGTTTTCCTACTTACAAAGCATGTAGAGGTCTGTAATTTTTATCATACAGTGGGGAAAAAAGTATTTAGTCAGCCACCAATTGTGCAAGTTCTCCCACTTAAAAAGACGAGAGAGGCCTGTAATTTTCATCATAGGTACACGTCAACTATGACAGACAAAATGAGGGAAAAAAATCCTGAAAATCACATTGTAGGATTTTTTATGAATTTATTTGCAAATTATGGTGGAAAATAAGTATTTGGTCACCTACAAACAAGCAAGATTTCTGGCTCTCACAGACCTGTAACTTCTTCTTTAAGAGGCTCCTCTGTCCTCCACTCGTTACCTGTATTAATGGCACCTGTTTGAACTTGTTATCAGTATAAAAGACACCTGTCCACAACCTCAAACAGTCACACTCCAAACTCCACTATGGCCAAGACCAAGGTGTCAAAGGACACCAGAAACAAAATTGTAGACCTGCACCAGGCTGGGAAGACTGAATCTGCAATAGGTAAGCAGCTTGGTTTGAAGAAATCAACTGTGGGAGCAATTATTAGGAAATGTAAGACATACAAGACCACTGATAATCTCCCTCGATCTGGGGCTCCACGCAAGATCTCACCCCGTGGGGTCAAAATGATCACAAGAACGGTGAGCAAAAATCCCAGAACCACACGGGGGGACCTAGTGAATGACCTGCAGAGAGCTGGGACCAAAGTAACAAAGCCTACCATCAGTAACACACTACGCTGCCAGGGACTCAAATCCTGCAGTGCCAGATGTGTCCCCCTGCTTAAGCCAGTACATGTCCAGGCCCGTCTGAAGTTTGCTAGAGTGCATTTGGATGATCCAGAAGAGGATTGGGAGAATGTCATATGGTCAGATGAAACCAAAATAGAACTTTTTGGTAAAAACTCAACTCGTCGTGTTTGGAGGACAAAGAATGCTGAGTTGCATCCAAAGAACACCATACCTACTGTGAAGCATGGGGGTGGAAACATCATGCTTTGGGGCTGTTTTTCTGCAAAGGGAGCAGGACGACTGATCCGTGTAAAGGAAAGAATGAATGGGGCCATGTATCGTGAGATTTTGAATGAAAACCTCCTTCCATCAGCAAGGGCATTGAAGATGAAACGTGGCTGGGTCTTTCAGCATGACAATGATCCAAACACACCGCCCGGGCAACGAAGGAGTGGCTTCGTAAGAAGCATTTCAAGGTCCTGGAGTGGCCTAGCCAGTCTCCAGATCTCAACCCCATAGAACATCTTTGGAGGGAGTTGAAAGTCCGTGTTGCCCAGCGACAGCCCCAAAACATCACTGCTCTAGAGGAGATCTGCATGGAGGAATGGGCCAAAATACCAGCAACAGTGTGTGAAAACCTTGTGAAGACTTACAGAAAACGTTTGACCTGTGTCATTGCCAACAAAGGGTATATAACAAAGTATTGAGAAACTTTTGTTATTGACCAAATACTTATTTTCCACCATAATTTGCAAATAAATTCATAAAAAATCCTACAATGTAATTTTCTGGATTTTTTTCCCCTCATTTTGTCTGTCATAGTTGACGTGTACCTATGATGAAAATTACAGGCCTCTCATCTTTTTAAGTGGGAGAACTTGCACAATTGGTGGCTAACTAAATACTTTTTCCCCCACTGTAGGTACACTTCAACTGTGAGAGACGGAATCTAAAACAAAAATCCAGAAAATCACATTGTATGATTTTTAAGTAATTAATTTGCGTATTATTGCATGACATAAGTATTTGATACATCAGAAAAGCAGAACTTAATATTTGGTACAGAAACCTTTGTTTGCAATTACTGAGATCATACGTTTCCTGTAGGTCTTGACCAGGTTTGCACACACTGCAGCAGGGATTTTGGCCCACTCCTCCATACAGACCTTCTCCAGATCCTTCAGGTTTCGGGGCTGTCGCTGGACAATACAGACTTTCAGCTCCCTCCAAAGATTTTCTATTGGGTTCAGGTCTGGAGACTGGCTAGGCCATTCCAGGACCTTGAGATGCTTCTTACGGAGCCACTCCTTAGTTGCCCTGGTTGTGTGTTTCGGGTTGTTGTCATGCTGGAAGACCCAGCCATGACCCATCTTCAATGCTCTTACTGAGGGAAGGAGGTTGTTGGCCAAGATCTCGCAATACATGGCCCCATCCATCCTCCCCTCAATACGGTGCAGTTGTCCTGTCCCCTTTGCAGAAAAGCATCCCCAAAGAATGATGTTTCCACCTCCATGCTTCACGGTTGGGATGGTGTTCTTGGGGTTGTACTCATCCTTCTTCTTCCTCCAAACATGGCGAGTGGAGTTTAGACCAAAAAGCTATATTTTTGTCTCATCAGACCACATGACCTTCTCCCATTCCTCCTCTGGATCATCCAGATGGTCATTGGCAAACTTCAGACGGGCCTGGAAATGCGCTGGCTTGAGCAGGGGGACCTTGCGTGCGCTGCAGGATTTTAATCCATGACGGCGTAGTGTGTTACTAATGGTTTTCTTTGAGACTGTGGTCCCAGCTCTCTTCAGGTCATTGACCAGGTCCTGCCGTGTAGTTCTGGGCTGATCCCTCACCTTCCTCATGATCATTGATGCCCCACGAGGTGAGATCTTGCATGGAGCCCCATACCGAGGGTGATTGACCGTCATCTTGAACTTCTTCCATTTTCTAATAATTGCGCCAACAGTTGTTGCCTTCTCACCAAGATGCTTGCCTATTGTCCTGTAGCCCATCCCAGCCTTGTGCAGGTCTACAATTTTATCCCTGATGTCCTTACACAGCTCTCTGGTCTTGGCCATTGTGGAGAGGTTGGAGTCTGTTTGATTGAGTGTGTGGACAGGTGTCTTTTATACAGGTAACGAGTTCAAACAGGTGCAGTTAATACAGGTAATGAGTGGAGAACAGGAGGGCTTCTTAAAGAAAAACTAACAGGTCTGTGAGAGCCGGAATTCTTACTGGTTGGTAGGTGATCAAATACTTATGTCATGCAATAAAATACAAATTAATTACTTAAAAATCATACAATGTGATTTTCTGGATTGTTGTTTTAGATTCCGTCTCTCACAGTTGAAGTGTACCTATGATAGAAATTACAGACCTCTACATGCTTTGTAAGTAGGAAAACCTGCAAAATCGGCAGTGTATCAAATACTTGTTCTCCCCACTGTATATACTGAGATCATGTGACAGATCATGTGACACTTAGATTGCACACAGGTGGACTTTATTTAACTAATTATGTGACTTCTGAAGGTAATTGGTTGCACCAGATCTTATTTAGGGGCTTCATAGCAAACGGGGTGAATACATACGCACGCACCACTTTTCTATTATTTATTTTTTGTAATTTTTTGAAACAACTTATTTTTTTCCTTTCACTTCACCAATTTGGACTATTCTGTGTATTTCCATTACATTAAATCCAAATAAAAATATATTTAAATGACAGGTTGTAATGCAACAAAATAGGAAAAACACAAAGGGGGATGAATACTTTTGCAAGGCACTGTAGTTTTTTTTTTAGCAAAGAGCAATTTCTCAAGCAAGAATTTTGCTAGGACTGTCTGAGAGTGGTCTGAGTGGGGAGGGGGAAAACCGAAAGCTAGCTGTGATTGGTAGAGAGGAGTTGAACTGTCCTTCTGATTGGTCTATTACTTATTTACCACCTGGTGATGTCACCATGGAAGGCCAAAACTCCATCCCCTTTTCAAACAGCTCTTACACTAAAAAGGGGCATTATCATCATTTTCACAATTTCACAGTATTATTCCAACCTCATAGTGGTTTGGAAATATAAATGAAAAACAGGAATCTCATTTTGACTGCACTTTGACATGATAAGCCCCCATAGAGAAATCTGGTTGCAAACGTAGTCAGAGCTGGCAGGAAACCCATTCTGATTCTCTACCCTTTACCTACACTGGTGACCTATCTTGGTCAGGTCCTATTCTAAAAGAGAACATATTTTCTGGTTTAAATAAAGGCAAAATAAACCCAGAGGTTTGCACATGTACAAAGGCTTTGGATGGGTGCAAGCATGGCTGGACACACACACACACACACACACACACACACACACACACACACACACACACACTCTCTCTCTCTCTCCATATCACAACACCACCACAATCAATACACTCCAGACTGACTCCTCATGCAGGACATTGAACAGATCAATAATCTTAAAAAGGTTACACGTCAAACTATTAAATACATTATCAATCCCAATGGCGATCTGTTGCCTATAGCGGTTCTATATAAATCTATAGATATCGTATCCTTTCAAGACGGACATTAGGAAATATCTCCTTCACCACCATATCATGGGGCGGCAGGTAGCTTAGTGGTTAAGTGCGTAGTGCCAGTAACCGAAAGGTCGCTGGTTCTAATCCCCGAGCCGACTAGGTGACAAATCTGTCGATGTGCCCTTGAGCAAGGCACTTAACCCTAATTGCTCCTGTAAGTCGCTCTGGATAAGAGCGTCTGCTAAATGACTAAAATGTAAATATCAACCTCCTTAGAGGTTCATGTATTAATGTTGGTCCAAATAAAACATCTGGAATGTGTCTTGAAATTTATAAATCCCTACTTCCTGAAATGCTTAGACGATGTACAAGGTGCATCATTACCTTGATTTCAAATATCAATATGGGGGGGAATGGTCTCTTCAAATGTTATAATCTCTACTAACCCCGAATGCCTCATCATGGTCCAAGGTGTATTTCCCGAGGCCTTGTAACAGTGCTATAGGTCTCTTCATATTGTACAAGCTCTACCATAAAAGGTATGTAGTCTACCTCCCCAAAGGCCTAGACATGTAGCCTACCGTACAAGGCGTATTTCTTAAGACCTTGTGAGGTGTCTATTTTAGGAAGGAACGTCTCAGAACACAGCTGGAATATTCCATTTTGGAGCTATTCATCTCATTTCTTACAGCTGTCAGCATTCAGAGCTATCTAAACTGGGAGGAAACTCCCCTCGGCTTCTGTAGCCTGGTGAGACTGTGCATTTTAGAGCTATCTAAGCTGGGAGGAAACTCCCCTAACCTGGTGAGATTGTACATTTAGAGCTAAGCTGGGAGGAAACTGCCTGGTGAGACTTTGAGCATCACAAAACAGGAAGTCTACTGGATTAAGCATTGCAGTGTCAAACCTGTCAATATGGCGAAATTCACATAACACACAGTAGGTGCATCTGAAGTGGCACCCTATTCCCTATGTAGTGCATTACTTTTGTCCAGTGTCAATAGTGTACTATAGGCTTACAGGGAATAGTCTGTGGATCACAAAAGCAGGAAGTCTTGCGAGCACAGGTGTCCGGCCTTAACCTGTCAATTTGATGTCCTTCCCATAACATACTCCACTGTCTTTCAAATACCTCAGTCACATGTCATTCAGCTATTACTAGGGGAGGCGTAGCAGGGGGCTATGTAATCCCAAAGTGTTCACTATTTGTATTCCATAATGGGGTGACTGATGACATGATGACATGCTCCAAATCTGATCCTAGAGGTGGGCTGGTATATCTGTGAATAAAGTGGAGAGAGGGAGACAAAAGAGAGAGAGGTTACAGAGAGCGGGTAGTCCCATCCACCAAACTACCAGGTGTGAAACAGGGAAGGGACTCAGGGGGTATGCTAATTTGGTATAGAGCAGACCTAACTCACTCTATTAAATTAATCAAAACAGGAACATTTTACATTTGGTTAGAAATTCAAAAGGAAATTATCTCAACTGAGAAAAATGTCCTCCTGTGTGCTACCTATATCCCCCAACTAGAATCCCCATACTTTAATGAAGACAGTTTCTCCATCCTGGAGGGGGAAATCAATCATTTCCAGGCCCAGGCCCAGGGTCTGTGGCGACCTAAATGCCAGAACTGGACAAGAACCTGACACCCTCAGCACACAGGGGGACAAACACCTACCTGGAGGTGACAGCATTCCCTCCCCCATATGCCCCCCTAGGCACAACTACGACAACATAACCAACAAAAACGGGTCACGACTCCTGCAGCTCTGTCGCACACTGGGTATGTACATAGTCAATGGTAGGCTTCGAGGGGACTCCTATGGTAGGTACACCTATAGCTCATCTCTTGGCAGTAGTACTGTAGACTACTTTATCACTGACCTCAACCCAGAGTCTCTCAGAGCGTTCACAGTCAGCCCACTGACACCCCTATCAGACCACAGCAAAATCACAGTCTACTTGAACAGAGCAATACTCAATCATGAGGCATCAAAGCCAAAGGAACTAAATAATATTAAGAAATGCTATAGATGGAAGGAAAGTAGTGTTGAAACCTACCAAAAAACTATTAGGCAACAACAAATTCAATCCCTTTTAGACAACTTCCTGGACAAAACGTTCCACTGTAATAGTGAAGGTGTAAACTTGGCAGTAGAAAACCTAAACAGTATATTTGACCTCTCAGCTTCCCTATCAAATCTAAAAATCTCTAACAGAAAACCAAAGAAAAGTAATAACAGTGATAAATGGTTTGATGAAGAATGCAAAAACCTAAGAAAGAAATTGAGAAACCTATCCAACCAAAAACATAGAGACCCAGAAAACCTGAGCCTACGCCTTCACTATGGTGAATCACTAAAACAATACAGAAATACACTACGGAAAAAGAAGGAACAGCATGTCAGAAATCAGCTCAATGTAATTGAAGAATACATAGACTCTAACCACTTCTGGGAAAATTGGAAAACACTAAACAAACAACAACACGAAGAGCTATCTATCCAAAACGGAGATGTATGGGTAAACCACTTCTCCAACCTTTTTGGCCCTATAACAGAGAACAAACAGCAAAAAAATATACATGATCAAATGCAAATCTTAGAATCAACTGTTAAAGACTACCAGAACCCACTGGATTCTCCAATTACATTGAATGAACTACAGGACAAAATACAAACCCTCCAACCCAAAAAGTCCTGTGGTGTTGATGGTATCCTGAATGAAATGATAAAATATACAGACCACAAATTTCAATTAGCTATACTTAAACTCTTTAACATCATCCTTAGCTCTGGCATCTTCCCCAATATTTGGAACCAAGGACTGATCACCCCAATCCACAAAAGTGGAGACAAATTTGACCCCAATAACTACCGTGGGATATGCGTCAACAGCAACCTTGGGAAAATCCTCTGCATTATCATTAACAGCAGACTAGTTCATTTCCTCAGTGAAAACAATGTACTGAGCAAATGTCAAATTGGCTTTTTACCAAATTACCGTACGACAGACCACGTATTCACCCTGCACACCCTAATTGACAAACAAACAAACCAAAACAAAGGCAAAGTCTTCTCATGCTTTGTTGATTTCAAAAAGCTTTTGACTCAATTTGGCATGAGGGTCTGCTATACAAATTGATGGAAAGTGGGGTTGGGGGAAAAACATACGACATTATAAAATCCATGTACACAAGCAACAAGTGTGCGGTTAAAATTGGCAAAAAACACACACATTTCTTTCCACAGGGCCGTGGGGTGAGACAGGGATGCAGTTTAAGCCCCACCCTCTTCAACATATATATCAATGAATTGGCGAGGGCACTAGAACAGTCTGCAGCACCCGGCCTCACCCTACTAGAATCTGAAGTCAAATGTCTTCTGTTTGCTGATGATCTGGTGCTTCTGTCACCAACCAAGGAGGGCCTACAGCAGCACCTAGATCTTCTGCACAGATTCTGTCAGACCTGGGCCCTGACAGTAAATCTCAGTAAGACAAAAATAATGGTGTTCCAAAAAAGGTCCAGTTGCCAGGACCACAAATACAAATTCATCTAGACACCGTTGCCCTAGAGCACACAAAAAACTATACATACCTCGGCCTAAACATCAGCGCCACAGGTAACTTCCACAAAGCTGTGAACGATCTGAGAGACAAGGCAAGAAGGGCCTTCTATGCCATCAAAAGGAACATACAATTTGACATACCAATTAGGATCTGGCTAAAAATACTTGAATCAGTTATAGAACCCATTGCCCTTTATGGTTCTGAGGTCTGGGGTCCACTCACCAACCAAGAATTCACAAAATGGGACAAACACCAAATTGAGACACTGCATGCAGAATTCTGCAAAAACATCCTCCGTGTACAACGTAAAACACCAAATAATGCATGCAGAGCAGAATTAGGCCAATACCCGCTAATTATCAAAATCCAGAAAAGAGCCGTTAAATTCTATAACCACTTAAAAGGAAGTGATTCCCAAACCTTCCATAACAAAGCCATCACCTACAGAGAGATGCACTTGGAGAAGAGTCCCCTAAGTAAGCTTGTCCTGGGGCTCTGTTCACAAACACAAACAGACCCCACACAGCCCCAGGACAACAACAACAACAACAACAACACAATTACACCCAACCAAATCATGAGAAAACAAAAAGAGAATTACTTGACACATTGGAAAGAACAAACAAATAAACAGAGCAAACTAGAATGCTATTTGGCCCTAAACAGAGAGTACACAGTGGCAGAATACCTGACCACTGTGACTGACCCAAACTTAAGGAAAGCTTTGACTATGTACAGACTCAGTGAGCATAGCCTTGCTATTGAGAAAGGCCGCCGTAGGCAGACCTGGCTCTCAAGAGAAGACAGGCTATGTGCACACTGCACACAAAATGAGGTGGAAACTGAGCTGCACTTCCTAACCTCCTGCCAAATGTATGGCCATATTAGAGACACATATTTCCCTCAGATTACAGCGATCCACAAAGAATTCGAAAACAAACCCAATTTTGATAAACTCCCTTATCTACTGGGTGAAAAACCACAGTGTGCCATCACAGCTGCAAGATTTGTGACCTGTTGCCACAAGAAAAGGGCAACCAGTGAAGAACAAACACCATTGTAAATACAACCCATATTTATGTTTATTTATTTTCCCATTTGTACTTTAACTATTTGCACATCGTTACAACACTGTATATATACATAATATGACATTTGAAATGTCTTTATTCTTTTGGAACTTCTGAGTGTAATGTTTACTGTTAATATTTATTGTTTATTTCACTTTTATTTACTATCTACTTCACTTGCTTTGGCAATGTTAACACACGTTTCCCATGCCAATAAAGCCCTTAAATTGAAATTGAAATTGAATTGAATTGAGAGAGAGAGAGAGGGGGAGGGAGGGGGAGAGAGAGAGAGAGAGAGAGAGAGAGAGAGAGAGAGAGAGAGAGAGAGAGAGAGAGAGAGAGAGAGAGAGAGAGAGAGAGAGAGAGAGAGAGAGAGAGAGAGAGAGAGAGAGAGAGAGAGGGACATACATGTGATATAAATGCAGTAAAACCCTCCACCCTTATTACAGAGAGAGACAAACATCTTCTGGGGTTCCAAACAGACCTCACCTTCTCTTCTCCTTCAGATCACTTTATCCCTCCCTCCCTCCCTCCCTCCCTCTGCTCTCTCAGGCCTGTCTCTTCTTCCACCCTTCATCGCATCCCTCTCTCTGTTTCCTCTCATCTCTTCCATCCCTCCTCTTCTCTGTTTCCTCTCATCTCTTCCATCCCTCCTCTTCTCTGCGTTTTTGCTTCACACCTGACTGTGTAGAACAAACATAAAAATATATGTGTTGTGTTGGTTTCTGTCTCTCTGTCCCTGAAGGAAAGTTTATAGCAAACAAAGAACAGATAGCAGCATCCGCCAGGACAGGACAACTCCAGATAGCAGCAACACAATATATCTCAGGGAGGAGGGCGGAGGAGGAGAGGGGAGGGGAGGGGAGGGGAGGGGAGGGAGGGAGGGGGAGGGGAGAGGAGGGGAGGGGAGGGGAGGAGAGGGGAAGTCAGGGGAGGGGAGCCTGTTGTAAATGTGAAGTGCGGAATAATATGACTGTGTTATTGATATACAGAATATAAAGGAAACATTAGTAGGGTTAGTAGGTTAGAAGGTTATTAATCCCACTCTGTCACTTCTTTAGGAAAATGGACTCTGGTGATTATCTTAATGGATCGAAGACTTAGGCAGGTTAGCACGGCGGTAAAATGTAGTGAAGGAGAGATAGAGAGAGGGAATAGGAGAGAGGCAAAGAGAAAGGTGTATATAGAGAGAGAGACATAAAAAGGTGTATATATATATAGATAGAGAGAGAGAGAGAGAGAGAGAGAGAGAGAGAGAGAGAGAGAGAGAGAGAGAGAGAGAGAGAGAGAGAGAGAGAGAGAGAGAGAGAGAGAGAGAGAGAGAGAGAGAGAGAGAGAGAGAGAGAGAGAGAGAGAGAGAGAGAGAGAGAGAGAGAGAAAAAGAGGGAGAGAGAGAGAGAGAGAGAGAGAGAGAGAGAGAGAGAGAGAGAGAGAGAGAGAGAGAGAGAGAGAGAGAGATAAAGAGGGAGAGAGAGAGAGAGATAAAGAGGGAGAGAGAGAGATAGATAAAGAGGGAGAGAGAGAGAGAGAGAAAGAGAGAGAGAGAGAGAGAGAGAGAGAGAGAGAGAGAGAGAGAGAGAGAGAGAGAGAGAGAGAGGGTCTGAATACAGAAGGCATCAACTAATCAAAGTTAAGCCCAAAATACAGACAGCTAACAAGTGATATTCTGGTGGCATTTGGTGCATCGGCCGACATTTTACAAGACACACGAGCTACCGCCACAGTTCACGGCTGTTTTAGCTGGAAGGTAGCTGCATTAGCTGCAGTTCTCACAGGCCACCCCCCCTAACACATTCACGTATACAGATACTGATATCAACACAGCTCAATTAGAATTGTAAACTATTTTGTGACCTTCGTATATTAATGGCATGACTGCATGTTTGTGGAAGCTGTACCGACCACTAGAGGGGGAACGTGAGTGACTATTACCATCTATTGGGCTCCCGAGTGGAGCAGCGGTCTAAGGCGCTGCATCTCAGTGCTTGAGGCGTCACTACATACCGTGTGGCGCAGCGGTCTAAGGCGCTGCATCTCAGTGCTTGAGGCGTCACTACAGACTGAGTGGAGCAGCGGTCTAAGGCGCTGCATCTCAGTGCTTGAGGCGTCACTACAGACCGAGTGGCGCAGCGGTCTAAGGCACTGCATCTCAGTGCTATAGGCGTCACTACAGACCGAGTGGAGCAGCGGTCTAAGGCACTGCATCTCAGTGCTTGAGGCGTCACTACAGACCGAGTGGAGCAGTGGTCTAAGGCACTGCATCTCAGTGCTTGAGGCGTCACTACAGACCGAATGGAGCAGCGGTCTAAGGCACTGCATCTCAGCGCTAGAGGCGTCACTACAGACCGAGTGGAGCAGCGGTCTAAGGCACTGCATCTCAGTGCTTGCGGCGTCACTACAGACCGAGTGGCGCAGCGGTCTAAGGCACTGCATCTCAGTGCTTGAGGCGTCACTACAGACCCCCTGGTTCGATTCCAGGCTGTATCACAACCGGCCGTGATTGGGAGTCCCATAGGGTCGGCGCACGATTGGCCCAGCGTCGTCCGGGTTTGGCCGGTGTAGGCCGTCATTGTAAATAATAATTTGTTCTTAACTGACTTGCCCAGTAAAATAAATAAATAAATAAAATAGTAGGCTAGTGTCTAGCGTGTTTTTTGTTATTGTTTGTTTCAAGCCTTTCCCAAACCTTTATCCTTGACTTAACCACTTAATGCCTCAATTTATGTTTAACCCTATCCCTAACCTTAACCTTAAGTTTAACCACTCGTAATTAACCCATAAGAGTCTAAGCTGCAGTGCATTCGGAAAGTATTCAGACCCCTTGACTTTTTCCATTACAGCCTTATTCTAAAATTGATTAAATCGTTTTTTTCCCCTCATCATTCTACACACAATAACCCATAATGACAACGCAAAAACAGTTTTTTTTTACATTTTTGCAACCTTCCTAAGTCTCCTATCATAACCTACCTGACCAAGGCCCTTCTCCCTTGATTGCTCAGTTTGGCTGGGCGGCCAGCTCTAGGAAGAGTCTTGGTGGTTCCAAACTTCTTCAATTTAAGAATGACGGAGGCCACTGTGTTCTTGGGGACCTTCCATGCAGCAGAACTTTTTTGGTATCCTTCCCCAGATCTGTGCCACGGCACAATCCTGTCTCGGAGCTCTACAGACATTTCCTTCGACCTCATGGCTTGGTTTTTTCTCCGACATGCACGTTCAACTGTGGGACCTTATATAGACAGGTGTGTGCCTTTCCAAATCATGTCCAGTCAATTGAATTCACCACAGGTGGACTCCAATCAAGTTGTAAAAACAGCTCAAGGATGATCAATGGAAACAGGATGCACCTGAGCTCAATTTCGAGTCTCATAGCAAAGGGTCTGAATACTTATAAGCTTGTTATATTTTATTTTATTATATACATTTGCAAACATTTCTAAAAACCTGTTTTCACTTTGTCATTATTGGGTATTGTGTGTAGATTGATGAGGAAAATTGTTTTTTTAATCCCAATTTAAAATAAGGCTATAACGTAACAAAATGTGGAAAAAGGGAAGGGGTCTGAATACTTTCCGAATGCACTGTACAAAAAAAAATAAACATGTTTAACCCCTTATATTTTGTTACTAAACAGTCTCCATATATACTTCAATTTATTTTTCAACAGGACCTTCAGACGAGTCTTATGAGGCCTGTGGGCGTCCTACAGCAAAACATGTACGTGTATCTGAGAGTCTCACATTTCTATGGAGGGGTCATATTAGTGGGTAGACCAAACTGTTTGAACGCTTACAGACAGAAGTTGGCAGATCGGCTGTACCGACTCCAGACGAGTCCCAACACGCTTGTGGGGGTCGTAGAGCAAAACGGAGAACAACCATCGTGTTCGTGAGAGTCTCATCATAGTTTTTTATAGGCCAAACCGTTCGGACGCTCGGACGATTTTGTGTGAAGACCGATTTTTCGGGATGTCTCATGGTCTGACAAACACCGCTCTAGCTCTCTCACCTTTCACCGCAGATGCGGAAGTGTGACATAGAAAAAACTGATATCTCTAGCTTAAATTGACATTTTTATGGGGATTTTTTTAAATTATGCTAATTAGATTTCCACGGGGGGCATGAACATCGATTCTAGGGGGTTAATGGCTCAACTTAATTTTTAGTTTCACTTTTACGGAGTTTGACTGACAGCTAAGATACGGCACCACATGGTGTAATTAAAAGGTCAAGTCATGGCGTAATTCTGTTGCTGCAGATACGCCACGGGTTACTGTTTTATTTGGAGATAGGGTTGTAGCCAGCAACATTAAAACTTTTACAAAAATTAAGACTGTGAGAGATTTTTCCCTCCTACATACAATTAATCCCAGGAAGAGTAGCTGTGGCTTTCGCAACAGATAACGGGGATCCTAATAAAATACCTAAGAATCCTCCTATTATCTCTTTCCCCTTTCCTCATGTCTCTCTCTCACTTTCCCTCCCTTCCCTGTCTCTCTCCCTCTCCCTCTCCCTCTCCTTCCCTGTCTATCTCCCTCTCCCTCTCCTTCCCTGTCTCTCTCACTCTCCCTCTCCTTCCCTGCTCTCTCACTCTCCCTCTCCTTCCCTGTCTCTCTCACTCTCCCTCTCCTTCCCTTACTCTCTCACTCTCCCTCTCTTTCCCTGTCTCTCTCTCTCTCCCTCTCCTTCCTTGTCTCTCTCACCCTCCATCTCCTTCCCTGTCTCTCTCACTCTCCCTCTCCTTCCCTGAGTCTCTCAATCTCCCTCTCCTTCCCTGTCTCTCTCATTCTCCCTCTCCTTCCCTGTCTCTCTCACTCTCCCTCTCCTTCACTGTCTCTCTCACTCTCCCTCTCTTTCCCTGTCTCTCTCACTCTCCCTCTCCTTCCCTGTCTCTCTCACTCTCCATCTCTTTCCCTGTCTCTCTCTCTCTCCCTCTCCTTCCCTGTCTCCCTCACTCTCCCTCTTTCCCTGTCTCTCTCTCTCTCCCTCTCCTTTCCTGTCTCTCTCAATCTTCCTCTCTTTCCCTGTCTCTCTCACTCTCCATCTCCTTCCCTGTCTCTCTCACTCTCCCTCTCCTTCCCTGTGTCTCTCACTCTCCCTCTCCTTCCCTGTCTCTCTCATTCTCCCTTTCCATCCCTGTCTCTCTCACTCTCCTTCTCCTTCACTGTCTCTCTCTCTCTCCCTCTCTTTCCCTGTCTCTCTCACTCTCCCTCTCCTTCCCTGACTCTCTCACTCTCCATCTCTTTCCCTGTTTCTCTCACTCTCCCTCTCCTTCACTACCTCCCTCACTCTCCCTCTCTTTCCCTGTCTCTCTCTCTCTCCCTCTCCTTCCCTGTCTCTCTCACTCTCCCTCTCTTTCCCTGTCTCTCTCACTCTCCCTCTCTTTCCCTGTCTCTCTCACTATCCCTCTCCTTCCCTGTATCTCTCACTCTCCTTATCCTTCCCTGTCTCTCTCACTCTCCCTCTCCTTCCCTGTCTCTCTCACTCTCCCTCTCTTTCCATGTCTCTCTCTCTCTCTCCCTATCATTCCCTGTCTCTCTCCCTCTCCCTCTCCTTCCCTGTGTCTCTCACTCTCCCTCTCCTTCCCTCTCTCTCACTCTCCCACTCCTTCCCTGTATCTCTCACTCTCCTTCTCCTTCCCTATCTCTCTCACTCTCCCTCCCTTTCCCTGTCTCTCTCACTCTCCTTCTCCTTCCCTGTCTCTCTCACTCTCCCTCTCCTTCCCTGTCTCTCTCACTCTCCTTCTCCTTCCCTGTCTCTCTCACTCTTCCTCTCTTTCCCTGTCTCTCTCACTCTCCATCTCCTTCCCTGTCTCTCTCACTCTCCCTCTCCTTCCCTGTGTCTCTCACTCTCCCTCTCCTTCCCTGTCTCTCTCATTCTCCCTTTCCATCCCTGTCTCTCTCACTCTCCTTCTCCTTCACTGTCTCTCTCTCTCTCCCTCTCTTTCCCTGTCTCTCTCACTCTCCCTCTCCTTCCCTGTCTCTCTCCCTCTCCCTCTCCTTCCCTGTCTCTCTCACTCTCCCTCTCCTTCACTACCTCCCTCACTCTCCCTCTCCTTCCCTGTCTCTCTCACTCTCCCTCTCCTTCCCTGTCTCTCTCACTCTCCCTCCCCTTCCCTGTCTCTCTCTCCTTCTCCTTCCCTGTCTCTCTCACTCTCCCTCTCCTTCCCTGTATCTCTCACTCTCCCTCTCTTTCCCTGTCTCTCTCACTCTCCCTCTCCTTCCCTGTCTCTCTCACTCTCCCTCCCTTTCCCTGTCTCTCTCACTCTCCCTCTCCTTCCCTGTATCTTTCACTCTCCCTCTCCTTCCCTGTCTCTCTCTCTCTCCCTCTCCTTCCCTGTCTCTCTCCCTCTCCCTCTCCTTCCCTGTCTCTCTCTCTCTCCCTTTCCTTCCCTGTGTCTCTCACTCTCCCTCTCCTTCCCTGTCTCTCTCACTCTCCCTCTCTTTCCCTGTCTCTCTCCCTCTTCTTCCCACATTCCCTCTCCATCCATCAGCCAGTGCTCCAGTAGAGCGTGGAGGGTCTGAGGATTGTCCTCATAAATTGTGTGTGTGACGGTGTGTGTGTGTGATGGTGTGTGTGTCAGGGTGCAGAGGGGGCTAAGTGAGCAGTAAATAACAGAGGGTACCGCCACCACCCGCACGCCGTCACCACGTTTCCCACCACGTAAGATTACCCATGATACCCCAGGAGGAACGGCTGCTTCCCCTGAGTGATGAATGGAGGAATGGAGGAGAAAGAGAGAGGGAGAGAGAGAGGGAGAGGGAGAGAGAGACAGAGAGAGAGAGGGGGGAGAGAGAGAGAGAGAGAGAGAGAGAGAGAGAGAGAGAGAGAGAGAGAGAGAGAGAGAGAGAGAGAGAGAGAGAGAAGAGGGGAGAGGAGAGAGAGGGAGGTAGTGAGAGAGGAAGAGAGAGAGAGAGAGAGAGAGAGAGAGAGAGAGAGAGAGAGAGAGAGAGAGAGAGAGAGAGAGAGAGAGAGAGAGAGAGAGAGAGAGAGAGAGAGAGAGAGAGAGAGAGAGAGAGAGAGAGAGAGAGAGAGATAAAGTGATCTGAAGGAGAAGAGAAGGTGAGGTCTGTCTGGAACCCCAGCCTGTCGATCTAAATTGATGAGTGTCTGTATTTCTCCATAAGAGAAGCTGTTTGTCTCTCTGTAATAACAGATCGCTCACAAGACATCTCTAACTGGCCCATTCCTCATTCTCCATCTCATTTCACCCTCTGTCTCCCCCTCTCTTTATCCCTCCCTCTGTCTCCCCCTCTCTTTATCCCTCCCTCTGTCTCCCCCACTCTTTATCCCTCCCTCTGTCTCCCCCTCTCTTTATCCCTCCCTCTGTCTCCCCCTCTCTTTATCCCTCCCTCTGTCTCCCCCTCTCTTTATCCCTCCCTCTGTCTCCCCCTCTCTTTATCCCTCCCTCTGTCTCCCCCTCTCCTTATCCCTCCCTCTCTCCTCTCTCCTCTCTCCTCCTCTCCTCCTCTCCTCTCTCCTCTCTCCTCTCTCCTCTCTCCTCTCCTCTCCTGTCTCCTCTCTCCTCCCTCTCCTCTCTCCTCCTCTCCTCTCTCCTCTCTCCTCTCTCCTCCTCTCCTCTCCTCTCTCCTCTCTTCTCCTCTCCTCCTCTCCTCCTCTCCTCCTCTCCTCCTCTCCTCTCCTCTCCTCTCCTCTCCTCTCCCTCTCCTCTCCTCTCCTCTCCTCTCCTCTCCTCTCCTCTCCTCTCCTCTCCTCTCCTCTCCTCTCCTCTCCTCTCCTCTCCTCTCTCCTCCTCTCCTCTCTCCTCATCTCCTCTCTCCTCCTCTCCTCTCCTCTCCTCTCCTCTCCTCTCCTCTCCTCTCCTCTCCTCTCCTCTCCTCTCCTCTCCTCTCCTCTCCTCTCCTCTCCTCTCCTCTCCTCTCCTCTCCTCTCTCATCTTTCCTCACTCCTCCTCTCCACTCATCTCCTCTCCTCTCCTCTCCTCTCCTCTTCTGTTTCTCTCTATTAACTCATCCATAATTACCACTGGACTTATCCATAACTACCACTGGACTCATCCATATTTACAACTGGACTCATCCATAATTACCACTGGACTCATCCATAACTACCACTGGACTCATCCATAACTACCACTGGACTCATCCATAATTACCACTGGACTCCTTCATAATTACCACTGGACTCATCCATAACTACCACCGGACTCATCCATAATTACAACTGGACTCATTCATAACTACCACTGGACTCATCCATAATTACCACTGGACTCATCCATAACTACCACCGGACTCATCCATAATTACAACTGGACTCATTCATAATTACCACTGGACTCATCCATAATTACCACTGGACTCATCCATAATTACCACTGGACTCATCCATAACTACCACTGGACTCATCCATAATTACCACTGGACTCATCCATAACTACCACTGGACTCATCCATAATTACAACTGGACTCATCCATAACTACCACTGGACTCATTCATAATTACCACTGGACTCATCCATAATTACAACTGGACTCATCCATAATTACCACTGGAATCTTCCATAATTACAACTGGACTCATCCATAACTACCACTGGACTCATTCATAATTACCACTGGACTCATCCATAATTACCACTGGACTCATCCATAACTACCACTGGACTCATTCATAATTACCACTGGACTCATTCATAATTACCACTGGACTCATCCATAACTACCACTGGACTCATCCATAATTACAACTGGACTCATCCATAATTACCACTGGAATCTTCCATAATTACCACTGGACTCATCCATAATTACCACTGGACTCATTCATAATTACCACTGGACTCATCCATAACTACCACTGGACTCATCCATAACTACCACTGGATGCATCCATAATTACCACTGGACTCATCCATAATTACCACTGGACTCATCCATAATTACCACTGGACTCATCCATAATTACCACTGGACTCATCCATAACTACCACTGGACTCATCCATAATTACCACTGGACTCATTCATAATTACCACTGGACTCATCCATAACTACCACTGGACTCATCCATAACTACCACTGGATGCATCCATAATTACCACTGGACTCATCCATAATTACCACTGGACTCATCCATAATTACCACTGGACTCATCCATAATTACCACTGGACTCATCCATAATTACCACTGGACTCATCCATAATTACCACTGGACTCATCCATAATTACCACTGGACTCATCCATAACTACCACTGGACTCATCCATAATTACAACTGGACTCATCCATAATTACCACTGGACTCATCCATAACCACCAATGGACTCATCCATAATTACAACTGGACTCATCCATAATTACCACTGGACTCATCCATAACTACCACTGGACTCATCCATAATTACAACTGGACTCATTCATAATTACCACTGGACTCATCCATAACTACCACTGGACTCATCCATAACTACCACTGGATGCATCCATAATTACCACTGGACTCATCCATAATTACAACTGGACTCATTCATAATTACCACTGGACTCATCCATAATTACCACTGGACTCATCCATAACTACCACTGGACTCATCCATAATTACCACTGGACTCATCCATAACTACCACTGGACTCATCCATAATTACCACTGGAATCATCCATAACTACCACTGGACTCATTCATAATTACCACTGGACTCATTCATAATTACCACTGGACTCATCCATAATTACAACTGGACTCATCCATAATTACCACTGGACTCATCCATAACTACCACTGGACTCATCCATAATTACAACTGGACTCATCCATAATTACCACTGGACTCATCTATAACTACCACTGGACTCATATTCCTTCTCTCTATTCCCCAATATCTTTGTCCATCTCTTTCTACCTCTCCTCCTCCTCCCTCATTTTATTGGCCACGGTCAACTCCACTGCTGGTACCAAAGGTACCTGCTGATAACAGTTATTGTAAAAAGAGACACCACCAAAATCAACCCCCACACTGTATTATACAGTAAAACTAACAGTAAAGTACTGTATAAATTATTTACAGTAAATTGCTGTAAATGGCAATGCACTCTGGGTGATTTCAGGTGTTAACAGTAAATGAAACAGTAAATTCCCAAGAATTGGTTTAACAGTACATTACTGTAACCGCACCGCATTGTGGGATTGGCAACTGGCAGCATTTCAAACAATTCTGAGTGATAGGATTGCGAGATATTAAGGTCTGAAGTGAACCAACCAAACAAGGTGTGTAAACATTTATATGATTTACTAAATTAATTACACCGAATATTATACTGTAATGGAAAACTGTGATTTATATGGTACATTTTTACATTTATCAACAGTAAAATATTGTGAGACATACCATAAAGATTGGTGCATTGTGGGAAAATGTTGTGGGCAGGAAAATAATTGCTGTATTTCCAATGGTACTGTAATTCCACCCCACAGAATACATTACTATTTTGCATTTTTGGAGTGCCAAATCTTTTGACCACTAGTGAAATCACTGCAACTATAAACAAAGAGTTGCTATAAGTTTTAGAATGGGTGGTCAGTAATAAACTAGTCCTGAACATCTCTAAAACTAAAAGCATTGTATTTGGTACAAATCATTCCCTAAGTTCTAGACTTCAGCTGAATCTGATAATGAATAATGTGGCTGTTGAGCAAGTTGAGGAGACTAAATTACTTGGTATTGCCTTGGATTGTAAACTGTCATATCCAAAACACATTGACTCAATGGTTGTAAAGATGGGGAGAGGTCTGTCCATAATAAAGAGATGCTCTGCTTTATTGACACCACATTCCACAAAGCCAAGTCCTGCAGGCTCTAGTTTTATCTTATCTTGATTATTGTCCCATCATATGGTCAGGTGCTGCAAAGAAGGACCAGAAAAACTGTAGCTGGCCCAGAACAGAGCGACGCGTCTTGCTCTTCACTGTAATCAGGGGGCTAATATAAATACTATGCATGCCATTCTCTCTTGGCTAAAAGTAGAGGAGAGACTGACTGCATTGCTTCTTGTTTTTATAAGAAAGAAAAAAATCCAAATTGTTTGCATAGTCAATTTACACACAGATCTGATATACACTCCCACCACACATGCCACCAGGGGTCTTTTCACAGTGCCCAAATCCAGAACGAATTCAAGGAAACGTACAGTATTATATAGAGCCATGATTGCATGGAACTCCCTTCGATCTCATATTGATCAAGTGAACAGCAAACCTGGCTTTAAAAAACAGATAAAGCAACACCTCACGGCACAACGAATGAATGTACTGACATGAATGTACTGATATGAATGTACTAATATGAATGTACTAATATGAATGTACTGATATATATGTGTAACTGACAACCTAGATGCTACTGAATGTAAATGTAATATAGTATATAGTAGTAATGGAATATTATATACATGTATATATATATATATATATATATATATATATATATATATATATATATAATATAGTAACACGTAAATGATAACTGTTGTTTTTCTCAGTATTGAGTCAGTACAGAACAATGTAGTTGCATTTGTCTTGTTTTAAATTGATTTAGTTGAGCTATTATTGTCCATTGTATGTCATGTTTCATGTTTCATGTAGACCCCAGGAAGAGTAGCTGCTGAACAGTAATACATGAATGAATGAATTAATAAATTGATAAATTAATTAAATGCATTGAGGGGGGATGGGGTTTGTATTTTACAGTATTTTATCGCTGTCGCAACAGCTAATGGAGATCCTAATAAATACCAAATACCACTATTGGTTGCATGGTATTGTTGTTGCTGGCTCATTAACATATTTTGAGGCATGCTTTGTAGGAGGCTACACATTTGTGCCACCCGTTAGCGAGAATGTCGTACAAATTGAATTTGATATGTGGTAGTTGTACCCAAACAATTTCATGTGTTCAGGGGACAGATTGTATTGGCAGCAAGTCTTGAAACTTTAATGGTTAAGTATTTGCTAGTGATGTTAGGTTTGATACTGGAGCTCTGAGGCATGAGTCGAAATCGTTAAGCAGTCTACTTCGAAGCAGTGTGCCGATGCCTGTATCACTTTATCAGAAGCACGTGATCAATGAAGTCTGAAGCTTCGATTCGTCGAACAACCACCTGATTGGTTTGGTAGAAGATAAAAAAGGCTACGCTGCGCACACGCTACGGGGTGTGGGACGTCATCTATAATAATTTGGCTGCTATGAATTATTTTGACCAGCAGGTGCCACTAGTGTTCTCTGTGTTGATCAAAGCCTCGAGTAATGAACCTATTTTCGACACATTTGGCTGGAAAACCTCAACGCTTCAGGAAACTTTGTTTCCCCATCACTAGTATTTTGCTATGTCCTTGGTCTGTTTTGCCCTGTAGTCACTGCAAGTTTGGAAGCCTTTGTTAAGGCCTCTAGAAGTGCAAGTGATATAAAATACTAAAATGTGTTATTTTATAGCACAACACTTCTAGAGGCCTTGATATGCTGTAATGTGTAAACGTATTACCTAGCAGCTAACCTGCTTGCACCAATCCCATGCAGTTATGGTAAAATACTGCAAAATACAAACCCCATCCCCCCTCAAAGAATTTAATTCATTTATCCATTTACTCATTAATTAATTCGTTAATTCATTAATTCATTAATTCATTAATTCATTCATTCATTCATTAATTCATTCATTTGTTACAATTACTGTAAAACGATTATAGTAATGCACTGTACTGTTGTTTTACGGTAACTTACAGGCAGCCAGTTGCCTGTAAGTTATCGTAAAAACAACGTCAAAAAATATTACAGTAACCGTAAAATACGGTACAGTAACATACTGTACCTTTTTTTTTTTTTTTACAATAACTTACAGGCAACTGCCATTAAGTTACTGTAAAACAACATGAAAGGTTTTACACTTACAGGGTACCACCAGCCCCTCTCAGTGCAATTTCCTTTAGTATTTTGTCTATTCTCTCTTGCTGTAGTTTCTATTCAAATATTTATCCTTTTGTTATTTTCTACATTCTACACTCACCTCTCTCTCTTTCCCGCTCTTTCTTTCTCAGGTGGTTCATGAAGGTGGAGTATATTGTGGATGGATGGAGGGACTGAGGGATGGATGGACATGGGGGAGGGAGGGAGGGAGGGGGTGTGTCCTCCCTAATGAAGCATGCTGGGGGGAGAGAAGGGGTCCATCCCCATCGGTGTTCTCAGCCCGCTGACTCTGCTCTCAGTGCAGTGGAAATACTGTCCGAAATCCTGTTTCAGTCTTTATGCCTTTAGTTCTAAATCATGTTTTGTAAGACATAGGCTGGTCATAAGGTTCATTCTGGGACATCCAGCTATCAGAGCACACATAGCCATGAAGTGGTGTCTGATGTATCCAGCTATCAGAGCACACATAGCCATGAAGTGGTGTCTGATGTATCCAGCTATCAGAGCACACATAGCCATGAAGTGGTGTCTGATTTATCCAGCTATCAGAGCACACATAGCCATGAAGTGGTGTCTGATTTATCCAGCTATCAGAGCACACATAGCCATGAAGTGGTGTCTGATGTATCCAGCTATCAGAGCACACATAGCCATGAAGTGGTGTCTGATTTATCCAGCTATCAGAGCACACATAGCCATGAAGTGGTGTCTGATTTATCCAGCTATCAGAGCACACATAGCCATGAAGTGGTGTCTGATGTATTCAGCTATCAGAGCACACATAGCCATGAAGTGGTGTCTGATTTATCCAGCTATCAGAGCACACATAGCCATGAAGTGGTGTCTGATGTATTCAGCTATCAGAGCACACATAGCCATGAAGTGGTGTCTGATGTATTCAGCTATCAGAGCACACATAGCCATGAAGTGGTGTCTGATGTATCCAGCTATCAGAGCACACATAGCCATGAAGTGGTGTCTGATTTATCCAGCAAAAAGAGAACACATAGCCATGAAGTGGTGTCTGATGTATCCAGCTATCAGAGCACACATAGCCATGAAGTGGTGTCTGATTTATCCAGCAAAAAGAGCACACATAGCCATGAAGTGGTGTCTGATGTATCCAGCTATCAGAGCACACATAGCCATGAAGTGGTGTCTGATTTATCCTTCACTATCTAGGTTAATTAATTAATGAGACGGTCTAGAGTCATCACCATCATATCTGACACCTCCTGACACCCCCTGACACCCCCTGACACCCCCTGACACCCCCTGACACCCCCTGACACACCCTGACACACCCTGACACCCCCTGACACACCCTGACACACCCTGACACCCCCTGACACCCCCTGACACCCCCTGACACCTCCTGACACCACCTGACACACCCTGACACCCCCTTGACACCCCCTGACACCCCCTGACACACCCTGACACCCCTTGACACCCCCTGACACCCCCTGACACACCCTGACACCCCCTGACACCCCCTGACACACCCTGACACACCCTGACACACCTGACAGGGTAGACGGACAGCACACACAGTACACACACACACACACACAGTCTTGTACAGCTAACCTTGTGGGGTCACACACTATTCAGTCCCATTCAAAATCCTATTTTCCCTAACCCCTAACCCTAAACCGAACTCTTACCCTAACCCTAACCTTAACCCTAACCCTAGCTCCTAACCCTAACCCTAAAACTAACCCTGTCTCGTTTTGTGGTCCTCTGTAGCTCAATTGGTAGAGCATGGAGCTTGTAACGCCAGGGTAGTGGGTTCAATCCCCGGGACTACCCATTCGTAAAAATGTATGCACGCAAGACTGTAAGTTGCTTTGGATAAAAGCGTCTGCTAAATGGCATATTATTATTCATAACCCTAACCCAACACCTAATTCTAATCCTAACACTAATTCTAACCTTAACCCTGAACCCCCTAGAAATAGCATTTGACCTTGTGGGGACTAAAAAAAGGTCCCCAGTTGGTTTAATTTTTGTTTGTTTACTATTCTTGTGGGGACTTCTGGTCCCCACAAGAATAGTTAAACACGTCCACACACACACACACACACACACACACACACACACACACACACACACACACACACACACACACACACACACACACACACACACACACACACACACACACACACACACACAGACACACAGACACACACACACACACACAGACACACACACCAGTGGAGGCTGCTGAGGAGAGGATGACTCATAATAATGTCTGGATCGGAGCAAATGGAATGGCATCAAACACCT
>NC_059192.1:3834356-3854356 GCF_020615455.1 Coregonus clupeaformis
GTTCCTAGCTCCAACAGTACAGTAATACCTAGTAATATGCTTGTGTTCCTAGCTCCAACAGTACAGTAATACCTAGTAATATGCTTGTGTTCCTAGCTCCAACAGTACAGTAATACCTAGTAATATGCTTGTGTTCCTAGCTCCAACAGTACAGTAATACCTAGTAATATGCTTGTGTTCCTAGCTCCAACAGTACAGTAATACCTAGTAATATGCTTGTGTTCCTAGCTCCAACAGTACAGTAATACCTAGTAATATGCTTGTGTTCCTAACTCCAACAGTACAGTAATACCTAGTAATATGCTTGTGTTCCTAGCTCCAACAGTACAGTAATACCTAGTAATATGCTTGTGTTCCTAGCTCCAACAGTAATACCTAGTAATATGCTTGTGTTCCTAACTCCAACAGTACAGTAATACCTAGTAATATGCTTGTGTTCCTAGCTCCAGCAGTAATACCTAGTAATATGCTTGTGTTCCTAGCTCCAACAGTAATACCTAGTAATATGCTTGTGTTCCTAGCTCCAACAGTACAGTAATACCTAGTAATATGCTTGTGTTCCTAGCTCCAACAGTACAGTAATACCTAGTAATATGCTTGTGTTCGTAACTCCAACAGTACAGTAATACTTAGTAATATGCTTGTGTTCCTAGCTCCAACAGTACAGTAATACCTAGTAATATGCTTGTGTTCGTAACTCCAACAGTACAGTAATACCTAGTAATATGCTTGTGTTCCTAGCTCCAACAGTACAGTAATACCTAGTAATATGCTTGTGTTCGTAACTCCAACAGTACAGTAATACCTAGTAATATGCTTGTGTTCCTAGCTCCAACAGTACAGTAATACCTAGTAATATGCTTGTGTTCCTAACTCCAACAGTACAGTAATACCTAGTAATATGCTTGTGTTCCTAGCTCCAACAGTACAGTAATACCTAGTAATATGCTTGTGTTCCTAGCTCCAACAGTACAGTAATCCCTAGTAATATGCGTGTGTTTCTAGCTCCAACAGTACAGTAATACCTAGTAATATGCTTCTATTTCTAGCTCCAACAGTACAGTAATACCTAGTAATATGCTTGTGTTCCTAGCTCCAACAGTGTTGTAATACCTAGTAATATGCTTGTGTTTCTAGCTCCAACAGTACAGTAATACCTAGTAATATGCTTGTGTTCCTAGCTCCAACAGTACAGTAATCCCTAGTAATATGCTTGTGTTCCTAGCTCCAACAGTACAGTAATACCTAGTAATATGCTTGTGTTCCTAGCTCCAACAGAACAGTAATACCTAGTAATATGCTTGTGTTCCTAACTCCTGCAGTAATACCTAGTAATATGCTTGTGTTCCTAGCTCCAACAGTACAGTAATACCTAGTAATATGCTTGTGTTCCTAGCTCCAACAGTACAGTAATACCTAGTAATATGCTTGTGTTCCTAACTCCAACACTACAGTAATACCTAGTAATATGCTTGTGTTCCTAGCTCCAACAGTACAGTAATACCTAGTAATATGCTTGTGTTCCTAGCTCCAACAGTACAGTAATACCTAGTAATATGCTTGTGTTCCTAGCTCCAACAGTACAGTAATACCTAGTAATATGCTTGTGTTTCTAGCTCCAACAGTACAGTAATACCTAGTAATATGCTTGTGTTCCTAGCTCCAACAGTAATACCTAGTAATATGCTTGTGTTCCTAGCTCCAACAGTACAGTAATACCTAGTAATATGCTTGTGTTCCTAGCTCCAACAGTACAGTAATACCTAGTAATATGCTTGTGTTCCTAGCTCCAACAGTACAGTAATACCTAGTAATATGCTTGTGTTCCTAGCTCCAACAGTACAGTAATACCTAGTAATATGCTTGTGTTCCTAGCTCCAACAGTAATACCTAGTAATATGCTTGTGTTCCTAGCTCCAACAGTAATACCTAGTAATATGCTTGTGTTCCTAGCTCCAACAGTACAGTAATACCTAACCAAACAATACGCACATTGTCCAAAAGGTTAAAATAACTAAATCAAGAAACATCAGAACGAGCAATATCAGAATCCGTACTATAAAGTAAAATACAGTATATACATATATTAAATGGGTAAAACAGTATGTAAACATTATTAAAGTGACCAGTGATCAATTACTCTATGTACATGGGGCAGCAGTCTCTAAGGTGCAGGGCAGAGTACCGGTTGGAGGCCGGCTAGTAACAGTGACTAATGTTCAGGGCAGAGTACCGGGTGGTAGTCGGCAGGTAACGGTGACTAAGTTTCAGGTCAGGGTACTGGGCGGAGGCCGGCTAGTGGTGACTGTTTAACAGTCTGATGGCCTGGAGATAGAAGCTGTTCATCAGTCTCTCAGTCCCAGCTTTGACGCACCTGTACTGTCTCCGCCCACTCGCCTTCTAGACGGTGTAGATTGGTGAACATCCACGTTGTCTGAGGATGACAGAGAATTAGTGTACAGGTCTGTCACGGATTCTGCCGAGGCTGCCCCTCCTCCTTGCTCGGGCAGGTTTCAGCGTTCGTCGTCACCGGAGTACTAGCTGCTGCCGATCTATGTTCTCTGTTTCTATGTTCTACCTGTTGTTGTCAGATTGTTTCACACCTGTTGCCCATCTTGTGATTACTCCGCCCCTATTTAACCCTGTGGCTCCCATTGTGTTCTGTGCGTGTTTGTTGTTTGTTCGCGGATGTCGTGAGTGAGCGGGTTTTTTTCCCTCCCTGCGTGGAGGCTTCTTGTTACTTTACGTGTTTAAGTAAAGATACGTTTTTTCCTTGAGTTCTGTGTCCTGCGCCTGACTTCAGTCTACCGCATACACTGACATCGTGACAAGGTCTCTGACCCTATTATGATATACCATCTGACTCCATTATCATGTGAATGCTATAGGCCCATAGTAGTAGCTATAGTCCATAGTCCAATGGGTACAGCCAAGGTAGCTAGCCTTGTATCACCACTCTGAATACTATAAGATGCACGTGTTTAGGTTGACCTTTACGCAATTATTAAGAGGCTGATGGACAAAGACCTCGTATCTTGCAATCCTCTGTAGCTCAATTGGTAGAGCGCGGCGCTTGTAACGCCAGGGTAGTGGGTTCGATCCCCGGGACCACCCGTACGTTTAAAAAAATGTATGCACGCATGACTGTAAGTTGCTTTTGGATAAAAGCGTCTGCTAAATGGCATATTATTTTATATTACATGATTGAGTTAACCTTACCTCCGAGCTGCATAGTTAGAGACGAAGCATATATGTTATGTATATTGTGATATTTTTTATTTTTTTAGTCATTTTAGCAGACGCTCTTATCCAGAGCGACTTACAGGAGCAATTAGGGTTAAGTGCCTTGCTCAAGGGCACATCGACAGATTTTTCACCTAGTCGGCTCGGGAATTAGAACCAGCGACCTTTCGGTTACTGGCACAACGCTCTTAACCACTAAGCTACCTGCCACCCCATATGTTGTTGTATATTGGGGTATGTACAGTATATTGTGAATAACATTTACCATTAGACAATTCACCTAATAATAATAATAAGGAATATTAGTCAGAAATCCGATATATTACAGTTACGCAATAAGAACCCAATTAGCAAACGGTACACACCAGAAATATTCATGATAAAAAATAATGTGAAGAGTGTGAAAGAGTGTCTATGTGTGTAGAGTGTGAGTTGGAGTGTCAGTGTACACTGTGAGTTGGAGTGTCAGTGTACACTGTGAGTTGGAGTGTCAGTGTACACTGTGAGTTGGAGCGTCAGTGTACACTGTGAGTTGGAGTGTCAGTGTACACTGTGAGTTGGAGCGTCAGTGTACACTGTGAGTTGGAGTGTCAGTGTACACTGTGAGTTGGAGTGTTAGTGTAGAGTGTGAGATGGAGTGTCAGTGTAGAGTGTGAGTTGGAGTGTCAGTGTAGACTGTGAGATGGAGTGTCAGTGTACACTGTGAGTTGGAGTGTCAGTGTAGACTGTGAGTTGGAGTGTCAGTGTACACTGTGTGGGTAGAGTCCAGCGAGTGTGCATAGAGCCGGTGAGCTTTGTATGCGTCTCTTAGGGGCCAAACCACATTTCTTCAGCCTCCTGAGGTTGAAGAGGCGCTGTTGTGCCTTCTTCACCACACTGTCTGTGTGAAGGGACCATTTCAGGTCGTCAGTGATGTGCACCTCAAGGAACTTGACTTTTTTGACCCTCTCCACTGCGGCCCCCGTCGATGCGGATGGGGGCGTGCTCTTTCTGCTGTCTGTTGTAGTACACAATCAGCTCCTTTGTTTTGTGGACGTTGAGGAGAGGTTAATTCTCCTGGCACCACTCTACCAGGGCTCTCACCTCCTCCCTCTAGGCTGTCTCGTCATCGTTGATAATCAGGCCTACGATTGTTGTCTCGTCTGCAAACTTGATGACTGAGTTGGAGATGTGCGTGGCCACGCAGTCATGGGTGAACAGGGAGCACATTAGGGGGCTGAACACCCAGTAGGGCCCCCGTGTTGGTGATCTGCGTGGCGGAGGTGTTGTTGCCTACCTTCACCACTTGGGGTCGGCCTGTCAGGAAGTCCAGGACCCAGTTGCACAGGAAGGGGTTCAAACCCAGGGCCCTGATCTTAGTGTTGAAGGCTGAGCTGTAGTGGATGATCAGCATTCTTACATAGATATTTATTTTGTCCAGGTGGGATAGGGCAGTGTGCATCATCCGTGGATCTGTAGTGGGTCTAGGGTGTTGGGTAAGGTGGAGGTGATACGATCCATTCTCTCTCTCTCTCTCTCTCTCTCTCTCTCTCTCTCTCTCTCTCTCTCTCTCTCTCTCTCTCTCTCTCTCTCTCTCTCTCTCTCTCTCTCTCTCTCTCTCTCTCTCTCTCTCTCTCTCTCTCTCTCTCTCTCTCTCTCTCTCTCTCTCTCTCTCTCTCTCTCTCGCTCTCTCTCTCTCTCTCTCTCTCTCTCTCTCTCTGTGCATTCAGAAAATATTCAGACCCCTTAGCTTTTTACACATTTTGTTACATTACAGCCTTATTCTTATTCGTTTGTAGAAATTTTTGCGAATGTATGAAATGAAAAAAACTACTGAAATATCACATTTACACAAGTATCCAGACCCTTTACTCAGTACTTTGTTGAAGCACCTTTGGCAGCGATTACAGCCTCAAGTCTTCTTGGGTATGACGCTACAAGCTTGGCACACCTTTATTTGGGGAGTTTCTCCCATTCTTCTCTGCAGATCCTGTCAAGCTCAATCAGGTTGGATGGGGAGCGTCGCTGCACAGCTATTTTCAGGTCTCTCCAGAGATGTTTGATCGGGTTCAAGTCCGGGCTCTGGCTGGGCCACTCAAGGACATTCAGAGACTTGTTCCGAAACCACTCCTGCGTTGTCTTGGCTGTGTGCTTAGGGTCGTTGTCCTGTTGGAAATTGAACGTTCGCCCCCAGTCTGAGGTCCTGAACGCTCTGGAGCAGGTTTTCATCAAAGGATCTCTCTGTACTTTGCTCTGTTCATCTTTGCCTCGATCCTGACTAGTCTCCCAGTCTCTGCCGCTGAAAAACACCCCCACAGCATGATGCTGCCACCACCATGCTTCACTGTAGGGATGGTGCCAGGTTTCCTTCAGACATGACGCTTGGCATTCAGGCCAGGGATTTGAATCTTGGTTTCAACAGACCAGATAATCTTGTTTCTCATGGTCTGAGAGTCTTTAGGTGCCTTTTGGCAAACTCCAAGCGGGCTGTCATGTGCCTTTTACTGAGGAGTGGCTTCCGTCTGGCCACTCTACCATAAAGGCCTGATTGGTGGAATGCTGCAGAGATGGTTGTCCTTCTGGAAGGTTCTCCCATCTCCACAGAGGAACTCTAGAGCTCTGTCAGAGTAACCATCGGGTTCTTGGTCAGCTCCCTGATGAATGCCTTTCTCCCCCAATTGCTCAGTTTGGCCGGGCGGCCAGCTCTAGGAAGAGTATTGGTGGTTCCAAACTTCTTCCGTTTAAGAATGATGGAGGCCACTGTGTTCTTGGGGACCTTTAATGCTGCGGACATTTTTTGGTACCCTTCCCCAGATCTGAGCGTCGACAAAATCCTCACGGACATTTCCTTCCACCTCATGTCTTGGTTTTTGCTCTGACGTGCACTGTCAACTGTGGTACCTTATATAGATAGGTTTGTGCTTTTCCAAATCATGTCCAATCAATTGAATTTACCACAGGTGGACTCCAATCAAGTTGTAGAAACATCTCAAGGATGATCAATGGAAACAGGATGCACCTGAGCTGAATTTCGAGTCTCATAGCAAAGGGTCTGAATACTTATGTAAATAAGGTATACATTTTTTACATTTTTATAAATGTGCAAACATTTCTCAAAACCTGTTTTCGCTTTGTCATTATGGGGTATTGTGTGTAGATTGCTAAGGATTTTTTATTTATTTAATCATTTTTTAAAATATGCTGTAATGTAGCAAAATGTGGAAAAACTCAAGGGATCTGAATACTTTCCGAAGGCACTGCATATAAACTGAGTATAGAAAACATTAAGAACACCTGCTCTTTCCATGACATAGACCGACCAGGTGAATCCAGGTGAAAGCTAGGATCCCTTATTGATGTCACTTGTTAAATCCACTTCAATCAGTGTAGATGGAGAGGAGACCGGTTAAAAAAATATTTTTAAGCCTTGAGACAATTGAGACATGGATTGTGTAGTGTGCCATTCAGAGGATGAATGGGAAAGACAAAAGATTTACGTGTCTTTGAACGGGGTATGGTAGTAGGTGCCAGGCGCACCGGTTTGAGTGTGTCAAGAACTGCAACCCTGATGGGTTTTTCACGCTCAACAGTTTCCCGTGTGTATCAAGAATGGTCCCACCACCCAAAGGACATCCAGCCAACTTGACACAACTGTGGGAAGCATTGGAGTCAACATGGGCCAGCATCCCTGTGGAACGCTTTCGACACCTTGTAGAGACCATGCCCCGACGAATTGAGGCTGTTCTGAGGGCAAAAGTGGGTGGGGGGGGCACTAAATATTAGGAAGGTGTTCCTAATGTTTGGGATACTCCGTGTATAGAGCACATATATACTGTACTGTACATATACATATTGCTATTTTCCTCCCTCTCTCTGGGACAGTGGCCGAGGCAAGGAGAGGGGTCAGCACTGCAAGCATAGCTATCCCGACCCCTCCTTCTCTCTGCCACTCCCTCCCTCTCTCCGCCACTCCCTCTCTCTCTCTCTCTCTCTCTCTCTCTCTCTCTCCGTCCCTGTAACTGAGGGGTCTGCACTACAAGCCAGAGATTAAAGGATTAACATGAATTAGATGCTAGGGACAGAAAGGAGCTTTGCCTGTCTTGGCCATGATACAATATCTCCTGATCTGCCAGCTAGCTCCTCTCCTCCTGCAAAGAAGAAAAAGGAATCAGTCCATTGAAAAAAAAATTGAAAACAAGGGAGGGGGTGAGAAGAAAAGAGAAAACAAGAAAAGAGGGAGAAAGTGGGGGAGGGAGGGAGGGAGGGAGGATGGGGGGGAGGGAGGGATGGAACGATCGATGAAAAGAGAGTCCCAGCTAACAATTCTAGGGAGAGAGAACGTTTTTGTAATGCTCCCGTAATGTTCACCTAATGGTGTCCAGTTTTCCGTTAGTTAAGGGAACATTTTATCTATGTTAGCGAAAACCTTCTGAGAAACGTTTTTGGCTTTAGAGTTAGGAGAACATTAGGATGTAACGATTGCAGGCATCTGCTTTGTCAGTGGCTGTGACGTAGGGTTCAGCCAGGAGTTGATGGACAGTCGGAAGAGCGAATGAAATGGTAGGAGGGACATCCCAGCTTCAAGTGGTGTCAGATTTCTCATCGTACGTCACACAAGCTCAGTGAATATACTACTGTGTTCGTTGGGAACCAGGGCTATTGCTCGATGTTTTGTACACTCAGTGTAATATATGAATGCTGTAGACATGTTTCAAGATAATGTTGCAAGAACATTTCTGTGTATCAGAACGTTGCCTGATGGTCCCAAAGACCCCCCAAAAAAAGGTTTCATTACACATTGTTACCTTTGCCAAGCCAATCAAGGCCCTGATTGGTTATCCAGTGACAGCTCTTTGTCTGTTGGCAAGGGATACTCAAACATACACAGTGCTTTTTAACATACAGTATTAGTAACGCACATACTTTACACTCTTCGACTTACATTGTGCATGTTTATTTATACAGTGACTACTATTCAAAATGTCCTCACCTGGGAGTTGAACTCACAACCTCTTGATTCACAGTACTCCGATCTTCCTGTCACGACACCATGTCCATGTTATGTATAGTTTAATCTGACTATTCTCATCATTGATTTGATTTAGGCCTACTTATTTTAGCAATTTAAGGGCTTTCAGTATAGTTGTCTAATGTTGGTGGGGCATGTTAAACTATTTTTAATGATACTCCCGAATCACTATGATCAATACAAGTTTTTCTTGTGTGTACTTTTAACAGAGCTGAGATTTAATTGAAAGTGCACCTTACTGCTTACACCTATCAAGTTGTTTCATCTACTTCAGTGCCTAGGGAGGATTATTTCAAATACATACATTGAAAACACTATATGTTAAAAGCACTGTGTGTGAGAGAGTATCCCTAACCTTGCCAAAAGACAAAGAGCTATGAATGGATCAGTGGTTCACCAGTCAGGGCCTTGATTGGCTCGGCAACAGTAACAAGGCGTGATGTGTAATTCTCTATATTTTTTTTTTGGGGGGGGGGGGGGACAACAACATTTCTTTGGGACCATCAGGCGACGTCCTGACAACTGATACACAGAAATGTTCCTCCAACGTCCCATGAAACGTTTCTAGAACATTCATACCTTTAATTCTGAGAACACGGTAACCACTTTTCTGGGTAAGATCTATTTTGACATTAAGGGGATGTTCTCTTGGAAACATTCCTTGCACATCACGGGAACAAAAACCTATGAAAAGGTTATTTAATTACACAATGAGACTCTTAATAAGGGAAAGTCCTCTATAGCTGTTGGAACGTTTGTTGTTAGCTGGGGTGTGAAGAAAAGGCGGACGTGGCAGCGGGTCCTCTTGACTGTACTATTGAACTATTTCTATGGAAACAAGAGAGACGGGGGGGATAACAGAAGGCATCATGGGGGATCAGGGGACGAGGGGAAAGAAAGGGAAGTCGCAATAAGAGGAAATGGGATCTGAGGAGAAACAAAGAGAACGAGAGAGGGGTGAAGTGGCTGCGGCAGAACAGAAGAGGCGAGGAGGCGAGAGGGGAGGAAAGCGGCTAATACGGATGACCATGTTGATAGGTTGTCAAAACATTGTCCAAAAATCTTGACAAAATTATCTGACAAATTAGACATAGACTGACAGACATGTCATTCATTTCTAATCTCACTTATTTGAATTGTGTATGAATCTACTGATCCCATTTAGACCTATCCATACCCTCATTTCATTCTATTTAAATATATATATATATATATTTCTAAAGGCTGCCATTTGGACAGCTGTCAGTGTTGACATGCATCCCCATCATGACCAGCCTATTTGTGGGCCAAAATACAAAACAACTGATCTGTACATTTCAGATATAAGGGTATTTTAAGGCAACTGACAGTTTTGAAAAGCAATTGTCATTCCTAACTGACGGGTACGGCTACATGTCTGGATAATAATATCAGCAAAATGTTTGTTGCTCACTTGTGACTGTGATAATATGTGGTTGTCTCACCTAGCTACCTTGAGATGAATGCACTAACTGTGACTGTGATAATATGTGGTTGTCTCACCTAGCTACCTTGAGATGAACGCACTAACTGCAAGTCGCTCTGGATAAGAGCGTCTGCTAAAGGGCTAACATGTAAAACGTAATAGGTGTTCGGACCCCTTTCGAACGTAAAATCAGCCAGATAGATACTAGACTGACTTCACATCACTTCCTGTTAATGCTTTGGCACCAGGGTAGGAGAACACAAGATAATGTAGTGACTTCACATCACTTCCTGTTAATGCCTTGGCACCAGGGTAGGAGAACACAAGATAATGTAGTGACTTCACATCACTTCCTGTTAATGCCTTGGCCCCAGGGTAGGAGAACACAAGATAATGTAGTGACTTCACATCACTTCCTGTTAATGCCTTGGCCCCAGGGTAGGAGAACACAAGATAATGTAGTGACTTCACATCACTTCCTGTTAATGCCTTGGCCCCAGGGTAGGAGAACACAAGATAATGTAGTGCTGAGGTCCATGGGGCAAGACAGGGCAGGTCAGTAACACTCCCTCCCCAGTCTACCCCTCAGCCCTTTGGTCATACTGTTCAGGATGTCGCCCTGGAGTGATAACGGGTGGGTACAGATGGGTACAGACTTTAACAGCATCAGTTTGAGCAAGACACTGCCCAGAATCATTTATGTTTGATCGCAAAATGAGATGCCAGGTCAGCTGATTTGGAGATCAGTGATTCTGCGCAGTCCGACTGCAATGTAGTCGATCTCAAACTATCAAAGATAGTCACAGATAGTCACTGGTTCAGAAGCATACTGGAGTAAGTGTTGGTTTGGCTGTGGTGAATGTGCACAGTGACATGACGAACGGGTAATTTATGGAGAAAGCGGCCAGGACATAATTTTTTCAAAACGACCAGGCTCGAGCGTGGCGGGACAAGGAGGGGCAGTTCCTGTATTTGCAGAGGGGGACGTGGGGAAGGCAGGGCACTGCTCTGAGCACCCTCTCACCCCTGTTTCATGAGGCTCTAATTACTTTGGGGAGCTGGAGAATAGAAAAAGGATTTAGATAGAGAGATGAAAAGCACTGACTTTCCAATTTACTACCGCCACTTGATGTTTGTCTCCAATTGTGATGCGAGCCACACACACACACACACACACACACACACACACGCACACACACGCACACACGCACACACACACACACACACACACACACACACACACACACACACACACACACACACACACACACACACACACACACACACGCGCGCACACACACGGCCGCGCCTTACAGGACAAACAGGAACAACATGTGGCTTTGTGTTCTCACTGATAAAAAGGGAGACATTATTAGAACACTGTCAGCTCTGCTCTGGGGGAGTGTGTGTGTGTGTGTGTGTGTGTGTGTGTGTGTGTGTAGCCCCTGGGATAGTGTGTGTTGGGGTAATCCTCTTTTGTACAAACAGACTGTAACCTCGCACCCCCATTCTGTCATCACAATCTATATCTATCTCCCTCAAGCCAGAGCCCTCCCCCTAGTGTGTGTGTATGTGTGCTCACTTCTGTGCTTGTGTGTACAGTGGGGGAAAAAAGTATTTAGTCAGCCACCAATTGTGCAAGTTCTCCCACTTAAAAAGATGAGAGAGGCCTGTCATTTTCATCATAGGTACACGTCAACTATGACAGACAAATTGAGAGAGAAAAAATCACATTGTAGGATTTTTTATGAATTTATTTGCAAAATATGGTGGAAAATAAGTATTTGGTCACCTACAAATAAGCAAGATTTCTGGCTCTCACAGACCTGTAACTTCTTCTTTAACAGGCTCCTCTGTCCTCCACTCGTTGCCTGTATTAATGGCACCTGTTTGAACTTGTTATCAGTATAAAAGACACCTGTCCACAACCTTAAACAGTCACACTCCAAACTCCACTATGGCCAAGACCAAAGAGCTGTCAAAGGACACCGGAAACAAAATTGTAGACCTGCACCAGGCTGGGAAGACTGAATCTACAATAGGTAAGCAGCTTGGTTTGAAGAAATAAACTGTGGGAGCAATTATTAGGAAATGGAAGACATACAAGACCACTGATAATCTCCCTCGATCTGGGGCTCCACGCAAGATCTCACCCCGTGGGGTCAAAATGATCACAAGAACGGTGAGCAAAAATCCCAGAACCACACGGGGGGACCTAGTGAATGACCTGCAGAGAGCTGGGACCAAAGTAACAAAGTCTACCATCAGTAACACACTACGCCGCCAGGGACTCAAATCCTGCAGTGCAAGACGTGTCCCCCTGCTTAAGCCAGTACATGTCCAGGCCCGTCTGAAGTTTGCTAGAGTGCATTTGGATGATCCAGAAGAGGATTGGGAGAATGTCATATGGTCAGATGAAACCAAAATAGAACTTTTTGGTAAAAACTAAACTCGTCGTGTTTGGAGGACAAAGAATGCTGAGTTGCATCCAAAGAACACCATACCTACTGTGAAGCATGGGGGTGGAAACATCATGCTTTGGGGCTGTTTTTCTGCAAAGGGACCAGGACGACTGATCCGTGTAAAGGAAAGAATGAATGGGGCCATGTATCGTGAGATTTTGAGTGAAAACCTCCTTCCATCAGCAAGGGCATTGAAGATGAAACGTGGCTGGGTCTTTCAGCATGACAATGATCCCAAACACACCGCCCGGGCAACGAAGGAGTGGCTTCGTAAGAAGCATTTCAAGGTCCTGGAGTGGCCTAGCCAGTCTCCAGATCTCAACCCCATAGAAAATCTTTGGAGCGAGTTGAAAGTCCGTGTTGCCCAGCGACAGCCCCAAAACATCACTGCTCTAGAGGAGATCTGCATGGAGGAATGGGCCAAAATACCATCAACAGTGTGTGAAAACCTTGTGAAGACTTACAGAAAACGTTTGACCTGTGTCATTGCCAACAAAGGGTATATAACAAAGTATTGAGAAACTTTTGTTATTGACCAAATACTTATTTTCCACCATAATTTGCAAATAAATTCATTAAAAATCATACAATGTGATTTTCTGGAGAAAAAAAATCTCAATTTGTCTGTCATAGTTGACGTGTACCTATGATGAAAATTACAGGCCTCTCTCATCTTTTTAAGCGCCGGAGAAGATGGCTGCCGTTTTACAGCCCTCTAACCAATTGTACTATTATGTGTGTTTTTCCGCGTTATTTGTAATTTATTTTGTACATAATGTTTCTGCCATCGTCTCTTATAACCAAAAAGAGCTTCTGGATATCAGGACAGCGATTACTCACCTCGCATTGGACGAAGATTTTTTCTTCAACGAGGCGGTCGCGAAGGATATTCTACAGACACCCGACAAGGCCCAGATCCCCGTCATTCGCGTGAGGAAGAGACGGAGATATCGCGGACGCAGATCCGGGTGCCTTGTAAGGATCCGACGGCGAGCGAGTAAACTGCCTCTCCCATCAATCCTATTAGCCAACGTTCAAGCTTTTGAGAATAAAATGGACGATTTAAGATTACGGTTATCGTACCAACGGGACATTAAAAACTGTAATATCTTATGTTTCACGGAGTCGTGGCTGAACGACAACAATGATAACATTCAGCTAGCAGGCTATACGCTACATCGGCAGGACAGAACGTCTGACTCTGGTAAGACAAGGGGTGGCGGTCTCTGTATATTTGTAAACAACAGCTGGTGCACAAAATCAAATACTAAGGAAGTCTCGAGGTTTTGCTCGCCTGAGGTAGAGTATCTTATGATAAGCTGTAGACCACACTATTTACCAAGAGAGTTTTCATCTATATTTTTCATAGCTGTCTATTTACCACCACAAACCAATGCTGGCATTAAGATTGCACTGAATGAGTTGTACAAGACCATTAATCAACAGGAAAACGCTCATCCAGATGCAGCGCTCCTAGTGGCCGGGGACTTTAATGCAGGGAAACTTAAATCCGTTCTACCTAATTTCTACCAGCATGTTAAATGTGCAACCAGAGGAAAAAAACTCTAGACCACCTTTACTCCACACACAGAGACGCATACAAAGCTCTCCCTCGCCCTCCATTTGGCAAATCTGACCATAACTCTATCCTCCTGATTCCTGCTTATAAGCAAAAACTGAAGCAGGAAGCACCAGTGATTCGGTTAATAAAAAAGTGGTCAGATGACGCAGATGCTAAGCTACAGGACTGTTTTGCTAGCACAGACTGGAACATGTTCGGGATTCTTCAGACAGCATTGAGGAGTACACCACATCAGTCACTGGCTTCATCAATAAGTGCATCAATGATGTCGTCCCCACAGTGACCGTACGTACATACCCCAACCAGAAGCCATGGATTACAGGGAAACATCCGCACTGAGCTAAAGGGTAGAGCTGCCGCTTTCAAGGAACGGGACTCTAACCCGGACGCTTATAAGAAATCCCGCTATGACCTCCGACGAACCATCAAACAGGCAAAGAGTCAATACAGGTCTAAGATTGAATCATACTACACTGGCTCTGACGCTCGTCGGATGTGGCAGGGCTTGAAAACTATTACAGACTACAAAGGGAAGCACAGCCGCGAGCTGCCCAGTGACACAAGCCTACCAGATGAGCTAAACCACTTCTATGCTCGCTTCGAGGCAAGCAACACTGAAGCATGCATGAGAGCACCAGCTGTTCCGGATGACTATGTGATCACGCTCTCCGTAGCCGATGTGAGTAAGACTTTTAAGCAGGTCAACATTCACAAGGCCGCAGGACCAGATGGATTACCAGGACGTGTACTGCGAGCATGTGCTGACCAACTGGCAAGTGTCTTCACTGACATTTTCAACATGTCCCTGACTGAGTCTGTAATACCAACATGTTTCAAGCAGACCACCATAGTCCCCGTGCCCAAGAACTCTAAGATAACCTGCCTAAATGACTACCGACCCGTAGCACTGACGTCTGTAGCCATGAAGTGCTTTGAAAGACTGGTCATGGCTCACATCAACAGCATAATCCCAGAAACCCTAGACCCACTCCAATTTGCATACCGCCCCAACAGATCCACAGATGATGCAATCTCTATCGCACTCCACACTGCCCTTTCCCACCTGGACAAGAGGAACACCTACGTGAGAATGCTATTCATTGACTACAGCTCAGCATTCAACACCATAGTGCCCTCTAAGCTCATCACTAAGCTAAGGATCCTGGGACTAAACACCTCCCTCTGCAACTGGATCCTGGACTTCCTGACGGGCCGCCCCCAGGTGGTAAGGGTAGGTAACAACACATCTGCCACACTGATCCTCAACACGGGGGCCCCTCAGGGGTGCGTGCTCAGTCCCCTCCTGTACTCTCTGTTCACCCATGACTGCATGGCCAGGCACGACTCCAACACCATCATTAAGTTTGCCGACGACACAACAGTGGTAGGCCTGATCACCGACAACGATGAGACAGCCTATAGGGGAGGAGGTCAGAGATCTGGCCGTGTGGTGCCAGGACAACAACCTCTCCCTCAACGTGACCAAGACAAAGGAGATGATTGTGGACTACAGGAAAAAAAAGAGGACTGAGCACGCCCCCATTCTCATCGACGGGGCTGTAGTGGAACAGGTTGAGAGCTTCAAGTTCCTTGGTGTCCACATCACCAACGAACTATCATGGTCCAAACACACCAAGACAGTCGTGAAGAGGGCACGACAAAGCCTATTCCCCCTCAGGAGACTAAAAAGATTTGGCATGGGTCCTCAGATCCTCAAAAAATTCTACAGCTGCACCATCGAGAGCATCCTGACTGGTTGCATCACCGCCTGGTATGGCAACTGCTTGGCCTCTGACCGCAAGGCACTACAGAGGGTAGTGCGTACGGCCCAGTACATCACTGGGGCAAAGCTCCCTGCCATCCAGGACCTCTATACCAGGCGGTGTCAGAGGAAGGCCCTCAAAATTGTCAAAGACTCCAGCCACCCTAGTCATAGACTGTTCTCTCTGCTACCGCACGGCAAGCGGTACCGGAGTGCCAAGTCTAGGTCCAAAAGACTTCTCAACAGCTTCTACCCCCAAGCCATAAGACTCCTGAACAGCTAATCATGGCTACCCTGACTATTTGCACTGCCCCCCACCCCATCCTTTTTACGCTGCTGCTACTCTGTTAAGTATTTATGCATAGTCACTTTAACTCTACCCACATGTACATATTACCTCAACTACCTCAACTAGCCGGTGCCCCCGCACATTGACTCTGCAACGGTACCCCCCTGTATATATAGCCTCCCTACTGTCACTTTATTTTACTGTATATATAGCCTCCCTACTGTCACTTTATTTTACTTCTGCTCTTTTTTTCTCAACACTTTTTTTGTTGTTGTTTTATTCTTACTTTTTTTGTTTAAAATAAATGCACTGTTGGTTAAGGGCTGTAAGTAAGCATTTCACTGTAATGTCTGCACCTGTTGTATTCGGCGCATGTGACCAATACAATTTGATTTGATTTGATTTGATTTGATTTGACTAAATACTTTTTTCCCCCACTGTACCTGGGCACCCTACTCTGCACTGGGGCATTATCTGATCAGACACCTATCTACTGTGATATACCTGGGCACCCTACTCTGCTCTGGGGCATTATCTGATCAGACACCTATCTACTGTGATATACCTGGGCACCCTACTCTGCACTGGGGCATTATCTGATCAGACACCTGAGGCCTACTGCTGCTTTCATCCTTCCACTTCACATTGTGCCTTGGATGTTTTTGGACTACTGCCAAACTTGAACTCCACTTGGTTTAGCCTACTTGGACTTACTCTTTTTGACTCTCCCGCGGCCCGGTGCAGCGCTTGCCTCCCTCCCGGCTTCAACCGGCCTGTACTGGAAACTACATCCCCTCAAAGGTGCTTCTCTCCTGGCTATCATACTAGTAACACGGCCTCCATTGCATTGCTGTTTTGATGGGCCCCAGCATTTAATCACATTGAGTAAGTCAACGCTCTCTCCTTGCTGTTGTCATGCTGGCTAGTTTTGTGCCTTGGTTGTGTTTATTGTGGGTCCTAGTGCTGGCTGGTTTCTAGTCTGTGGTTGGGTTGCTGCCTATAACTGTGGTGATCCTACAAACTGTGATTCAATCTAACTAACTATCACACTGTGTGGATTGATTGACTTTTAGCTTTTATTTGTGTGAATCTTTACAGACTTTTTCCAAAATGGCGTCTACCACTTTCCGCCATACGGGGAAACTGACTTGTTCCAGATTGGCGGCTACCACCTTCAGAGACTATGGTGAACGTTTCATCCCATGTAGGAGCTGCACCTATTTTGCACAGTTCCAGGATAATATTGACCGGCCAAATTTCCAATGTGGAAACTGTCAGCTTATTGAGGAATATACACTATATATACAAAAGTATGTGGACAACCATTCAAATGAGTGGATTCGGTTATTTCAGCCACACCCATTGCTGACAGGTGTATAAAATCGAGCACACAGCCATGCGATCTCCATAGACAAACATTGGCAGTAGAATGGCCTTACTGAAGAGCTCAGTGACTTTCAACGTGGCACCGTCATAGTATGCTACTGTTCCAACAAGTCAGTTCGTCGGCTCAGCTGTGAAGATTAGGCCACACACATGTCTGAGCTGGACATCCAGAGTAATCAAATGGAGACATTGCAGTATATCCTGGATAGGTCCCACTCTAAGACCTTTTCCCTTTCTACTCCTCAGCATGGTGGTGGTGCTACTGCCTCGCCACCATTTTGTCACACTCTGACTGACTGGCCAGACCTGCAGACCCCCCTAGTGAAGTCACCTCTCCCCTGCCATCTCACCTACCCTTCCCATCCGACAGGGCCTGCAACCGCATATTGAACGTAGCTTGTTTGAGTTGGAGACTCCACGTGACTTAAAAAAATCGTAAAAGACTTGGGTTGATGCATCTGAACATTAAGAGCTAACTTCCTAAACTGGATTACATCAAGATCTGGGCCAATGCAGACGAATCCGGACATTCTGGTATTGACTGAAACTTGGATCTCTGGGGACATTCTGGACTCTGATATTAATATTGAGGGTATTCATGTGTTCAGAGCTGACAGACATGGTAGATGTTGTGGAGTGGTCAATTTTATTAACTATTATTTATCCCTTTACTGAAATCAATTTCCCTTGGCTAAAAATGTTAAGCTACTATCTTTAAGCCTTTGTCCTGGGAAAAATGTATCCATAACTGTTATGGGGGTCTACCGTCCTCCCTTCACTAAATCAGAAGTTATTATCCTGGGTGACCTAAATTATGATTGGGAAATGCAGGCTTCAGACAATCTAAAATACATGTGTAATGATCTAAACCTAACCGTGGTCCTCTTGTAGCTCAATTGGTAGAGTATGGCGCTTGTAACGCCAGGGTAGTGAGTTCGATCCCCGGGACCACCCATACGGAAATATGTACGCACACATGACTGTAAGTCGCTTTGGATAAAAGCATCTGCTAAATGGCATATTATTATTATTATTAATTATTAACCCAGCTGGTGAATAAGATTACACGGCCCAACCCTGATTGATCTAATTTTAACGAATACACCAGAGAAATTTGTTTCCACTGGTGTCTTCACCCAATATATTATTGATCATCGGCCAGTTGTTTTGTGTTAGAGGTATGAGAATACAAACATATAAGCCTCGTGTCGTCACAAAGTTGAACAAGTTAATTGAACAGGGTTTTTTACATAATCTTTATTTTAGTGACCATGATTGTATTTCAGCTATTCCTGAACCTGATTTAGCTTTGAGCCTTCTTGTAGATGTATTCAATACTATTGTGGATAATCATGCTTCTTTCAAAAAAATTAAGGGTTAAAGGTAAATCGAATGCCTGGTACACTCCGGAATTGTCTGAGGTAATTCATAAAAGAGATGATGCTTGGGTCAAGGTTGGGAACACAGGTTTAGGCCCAGACTGGCAAGCTTTTAAGCAACTGAGGAATCATTGTGTAAGACAAATCAGAAAGGCTAAATCTGATTATTATGTAAACACTCTTTCGGATTGCAATGAGAACCTGGCTGAATTCTGGAAAACTGTCAAATCCCTGAAGGGTTCTACCTCTTCCTCTCTGCCACAACAAATTCAGACACTGGCCTCATTACGGAAAACAATGTCATCATTGATGCAGTTAATCACCATTTTATTTCAGCAGGCCATCTCTTTTTGAAATGACTTCTAAGCCTATTCACAATATTATTGGGCTGGGTGCTGATAGGGGAAACTTGCTGAATGATCAGAGAAATTATAGTCAAAGTATGAAAAATGTATGCACTCACTAACCGTAAGTCGCTCTGGATAAGAACGTCTGCTAAATGACCCAAAACCCCCCCCCAAAAAACGTGTATTTTAGGCCATTTACAGAAAAATAAGTCCTGGATGCTTTTGCTGGCAATAGACAACAATTGGATCCCGGTCTGCTTAGGTGTGCAGCGCCCATCGTCGTTGGCTCAATAACCCACATTTCTGTATTCAACATTGTTTCCAGGAAATATTCCTAAAGTATGGAAATCAGCTCTTGTGCTGCCACTCCATAAGGGCGTGGGGTAGTAGTGATCATAATAATAATGAGCGCCCCATTTCAAGGCTTCCTTGTCTGGCTAAGATTCTAGAATCCTTGGTAAATGTACAGCTTTGCTCTTCTTTATCTGATAAATGTATTTTGAATGTAAACCAATCAGGCTTTAGGCCCTGGGCACAGCACTATTACAGCAACCACTTTAGTTGTTAATGATCTTTTAATGCACCGTATTGCTGGAACAAAATTCAAAATACATTTCGTCTTGATGTTCTGTTGCCGTTGGGACTATTTAAAGTATTGATTGGGGGACTTATTTGTGGAGGAATGTAAATGTTTTTCTGGGTGATTTGTGATGCTTTATTTGTGCTTCCCATGACTGTGTTTTTGTATTTTAATATATATATATATAGTTTGGTTATAATGTGTATATTTATGTTGTATATACATGGCACATTTATAAAAGAGACATAGGTCTCAATATGTCTTCCCTGTTAAATTAAAGGTTAAATAAACCACCATTACAGCTCCTACCACATTCCTTACAGTTACATTTTAGTCATTTAGCAGACGCTATAATCCAGAACGACTTACTAATCAGTCCATTCAACGTAAAGTTGGTAAAACAACCACCTATCACCCCATTGCAAGTAAAACCTTCTTCAGAAATAACCATGATCTGGGCTGGTGAAACTAAAGGAAAAGTACTTTAGTCTAACTCTTTCCAGGGGCGGCTAAATGAA
>NC_059192.1:3861856-3871856 GCF_020615455.1 Coregonus clupeaformis
GAGAGAGAGAGAGAGAGAGAGAGAGAGAGAACAGAGCAATACTCAATCATGAGGCATCAAAGCCAGAGGAACTTGGCAGTAGAAATCCTAAACAGTATATTTGACCTCTCAGCTTCCCTATCAAATCTAAACATTTCAAGCAGAAAACCTACAAAAATGAACAACAATGACAAATATTTTGATGAAGAATGCAAAAACCTAAGTAAGAAATTGAGAAACCTATCCAACCAAAAACATAGAGACCCAGAAAACCTGAGCCTACTCCTTCACTATGGTGAATAACTAAAAGAATACAGAAATACACTACGCAAAAAAAAAGGAACAGCACGTCAGAAATCAGCTCAATGTAATTGAAGAATCCATAGACTCTAAACACTTCTGGGAAAATTGGAAAACACTAAACAAACAACAACACAAAGAGTTATTTATCCAAAAATGGAGATGTATGGATAAACCACTTCTCCAATCTGTTTGGCCCTATAACATAGAACAAACAGCAAAAACATGATCAAATACAAATCTTAGAATCAACTATTAAAGACTACCAGAACCCACTGGATTCTCCAATTACATTGAATGAACTACAGGACAAAATACAAACCCTCCAACCCAAAAAGGCCTGTGGTGTTGATGGTATCAACCTGCACACCCTAACTGACAAGCAAACAAACCAAAACAAAGGCAAAGTCTTCTCATGCTTTGTTGATTTCAAAAAAGCTTTTCACTCAATTTGGCATGAGGGTCTGTTATACAAATTAATGGAAAGTGGTGTTCGGGGAAAACATACAACATTATAAAAACACACACATTTCTTTCCACAGGGCCGTGGGGTGAGACAGGGATGCAGCTTAAGCCCCACCCTCTTTAACATATATATCAACGAATTGGCGAGGGCATTAGAACAGTCTGCAGCACCCGGCCTCACCCTACTAGAATCTGAAGTGAAATGTATACTGTTTGTTGATGATCTGCTTCTCTCCCCAACCAAGGAGGGCCTACAGCAGCACCTAGATCTTCTGCACAGATTCTGTCAGACCTGGGTCCTGACAGTAAATCTCAGTAAGACAAAAATAATCGTGTTCCAAAAAAGGTCCAGTTGCCAGGACCACAAATATAAATTCCATCTAGACACCGTTGCCCTAGAGCACACAAAAAACTATACAGTCATGGTCAAAAGTTTTGAGAATGACACAAGTATTGGTCTTCACAAAGTTCGCTGCTTCAGTGTTATGAGATATTTTTGTCAGATGTTACTATGGTATACTGAAGTATAATTACAAGCATTCCATAAGTGTCAAAGGCTTTTATTGACAATTACATTAAGTTTATGCAAAGAGTCAATATTTGCAGTGTTGACCCTTATTTTTCAAGACCTCTGCAATCCGCCCTGGCATGATGTCAATTAACTTCTGGGCCACATCCTGACTGATGGCAGCCCATTCTTGCATAATCAATGCTTGGAGATTGTCCGAATTTGTGGGTTTTTGTTTGTCCACCCGCCTCTTGAGGATCGACCACAAGTTCTCAATGGGATTAAGGTCTGGGGAGTTTCCTGGCCATGGACCCAAAATGTTGATGTTTTCTTCCCCGAGCCACTTAGTTATCACTTTTGCCTTATGGCAAGGTGCTCCATCATGCTGGAAAAGGCATTGGTCGTCACCAAACTGTTCTTGGATGGTTGGGAGAAGTTGCTCTCAGAGGATGTGTTGGTACCATTCTTCATTCATAGCTGTGTTCTTAGGCAAAAATGTGAGTGAGCCCACTCCCTTGGCTGAGAAGCAACCCCACACCTGAATGGTCTCAGGATGCTTTACTGTTGGCATGACACAGGACTGATGGTAGCGCTCACCTTGTCTTCTCCGGCCAAGGTGTTTTCCGGATGCCCCCAAACAATTGGAAAGGGAATTCATCAGAGAAAATGACTTTACCCCAGTCCTCAGCAGTCCAATCCCTGTACCTTTTGCAGAATATCAGTCTGTCCCTGATGTTTTTCCTGGAGAGAAGTGGCTCCTTTGCTGCCCTTCTTGACACCAGGCCATCCTCCAAAAGTATTCGCCTCACTGTGCGTGCAGTTGCACTCACACCGGCCTGCTGCCATTCCCGAGCAAGCTCTGCACTGGTGGTGCCCCGATCCCCCAGCTGAATCAACTTTAGGAGACGGTCCTGGCGCTTGCTGGACTTTCTTGGGCACCCTGACGCCTTCTTTACAACAATTGAACCTCTCTCCTTGAAGCTCTTGATGATCCGATAAATGGTTGATTTAGGTGCAATCTTACTAGCAGCAATATCCTTGCCTGTGAAGCCCTTTTTGTGCAAAGCAATGATGACGGCATGTGTTTCCTTGCAGGTAACCATGCTTAGCAGAGGAAGAACAATGATTTCAAGCACCACCCTCCTTTTAAAGCTTCCAGTCTGTTATTCTAGCTCAATCAGCATGACAGAGTGATCTCCAGCCTTGTCCTCATCAACACTCTCACCTATGTTAACGAGAGAATCACTGACATGATGGCAGCTGGTCCTTTTGTGGCAGGGCTGAAATGCAGTGGAAATGTTTTTGGGGGATTAAGTTCATTTTCATGGCAAAGAGGGACTTTGCAATTAATTGCAATTAATCTGATCACTCTTCATGACATTCTGGAGTATATGCAAATTGCCATCATCAAAACTGAGGCAGCAGACTTTGTGAAAATTAGTATTTGTGTAATTCTCAAAACGACTGTACATACCTCGGCCTAAACATCAGCGCCACAGGTAACTTCCTCAAAGCTGTGAACGATCTGAGAGACAACGCACACCATCAAAAGGAACATACCAATTAGGATCTGGCTAAAAATACTTGAATCAGTTATAGAACCCATTGCCCTTTATGGTTGTGAGGTCTTTGGTCCGCTCATCAACCAAGAATTCACCAAATGGGACAAACACCAAATTGAGACTCTGCATGCAGAATTGTACAACGTAAAACACCAAATAATGCATGCAGAGCAGAATTAGGCCGATACCCGCTAATTATTAAAATCCAGAAAAGAGCCGTTAAATTCTACAACCACCTATAAGGAAGCGATTCCCAAATGTTCCATAACAAAGCCATCACCTACAGAGAGATGAACCTGGAGAAGAGTCCCCTAAGCAAGCTGGTCCTGGGGCTCTGTTCACAAACACAAACAGACCCCACAGAGCCCCAAGACAACAACACAATTAGACCCAACCAAATCATGAGAAAACAAAAAGATAATTACTTGACACATTGGAAAGAATTAACAAAAAAACAGCGCAAACTAGAATGCTATGTGGCCCTAAAGAGAGAGTACACAGTGGCATAATACCTGACTACTGTGACTGACTCAAACTTCAGGAAAGCTTTGACTATGTACAGACTCAGTGAGCATAGCCTTGCTATTGAGAAAGGCCGCCGTAGGCAGACCTGGCTCTCAAGAGAAGACAGGCTATGTGCACACTGCCCACAAAATGAGGTGGAAACTGAGCTGCACTTCCTGACCTCCTGCCAAATGTATGACCATGTTAGAGACACATATTTCCCTCAGATTACACAGACCCACAAAGAATTCAAAAATAAATCCAATTTTTACAAACTAATATGTCTAATATGTGACTCATTTCAGGAAACTAGGCGTATGTCGCGCGTCACTCCTTCACAGGAGAGCCATTTGAACGTAAACATATTTTTTTAAATCAAAATGCTTTTTTTGGCATAAATGCCTTCTGGAACATTTCATTTCATGTGCTTTAATAACACACTTGTATGCAATCTGTAAATACGAATAAAATGGTTAAATTACGAGCCTAGTTGGTTTAGCCATGGAAAAGGACAGGAACCTTCCCACTTACCATGATTGGCTGAGATAATGGATGGGCTGGACTTGCCGAGAGATGAGTTCGGATTGGTCTGTCATGTAGCACGCTTCTGTCTGTAACATGAGATGGTCAGTATTTGTAGCTAATCCTTTTTAACACAGTTTTTTTTGAAAGATATCAAAGTGTTGCTCTCCACTTTCTGGAGGACAGAGTCTTTGAAATCAGTGGAAGGCCCGGTGGAATTGGAGTATGATAGTTAAGGAGATGGAGAAGATTCTGGCCTTTGATTGCAAATATGCAGAGGGAGTCGAAAAGAGAACACACAGAAGGCTGTATTAAACACCTGTCTCCGGATTACATCTTAACATCTTCAAAATAAGGGCAACGATGGCATCCGTGACAGAGAGGGCGAAGCGTCCATCCATGTGTACGGGTAAGATAGTCTAACTAGATACATTTTCAGATATTACACATTTCTAATTTTGTCAGAAATTCGTTTTCATTTCAAGGTAGCTAGCTAACATTAGCTGACAGGCTCGCTAGCTAACATTACATGTATGATCTGTGTAGAAATATTATTCGTATCTCAGAGCCATTTGCATTGCTAATTATAGCCTAATGTTAGCTATCTAACATTGAACCTGGTTGGTTAGTAACATTATGAGTTGGGATCATGGTTCATTGTTTAGCTAACTACATGTCTAAACAAAATACTTCACTATGCAAGTAACCATTTCAATAGAATGTTCATGATGTCACTGCGACAACTGTCGATAGACGTATCGTGTCAGAGTGCAGAATAACGGACAAATGTACGAACACTCAACACCCGTTGAATACGGCCGGTGTCAGCAAACGTCAGCAAAAAAAGCATAATTAAATTGTTTCCAGCAGCACAGTTACAGTCACCAATATAAAAACAGCCTAACCAGCTCTGCTAGGGTGAGTAAAATGGTCAGAGTGAGCTGTTCTTGTGTGTGTTGCATGTGTCTGGAAGTAGCTGGCAAGCCTGCCAACGTTAGCCAGTTAGCTTGGGAGCTTGACTGCTGTTGTTAGGTCAGAACGCTCGGACCAACCCTACTCCTCGGCCAGAGCGTCAAGTGTGCGCATTGAATGCTACGAGAGCGAAATGCTCTGAATTTACGAACGGACAATCTGACAACGCTCTGACGAACACCCAGGGCGCAGTCTGGCACTCCAGATTGAATTTACAGTGGCTTGCGAAAGTATTCACCCCCCTTGGCATTTTTCCTATTTTGTTGCCTTACAAACTGGAATTAAAATTGATTTTTTGGGGGTTTGTATCATTTGGTTTACACAACATGCCTACCACTTTGAAGATGCAAAATATTTTGTATTGTGAAACAAACAAGAAATAAGACAAAAAAACTAAAAACTTGAGCGTGCACAACTATTCACCCCCCCAAAGTCAATACTTTGTAGAGCCACCTTTTGCAGCAATTACAGCTGCAAGTCTCTTGGGGTATGTCTCTATAAACTTGGCACATCTAGCCACTGGGATTTTTGCCCATTCTTCAAGGCAAAACTGCTCCAGCTCCTTCAAGTTGGATGGGTTCCGCTGGTGTACAGCAATCTTTAAGTAATACCACAGATTCTCAATTGGATTGAGGTCTGGGCTTTGACTAGGCCATTCCAAGACATTTAAATGTTTCCCCTTAAACCACTCAAGTGTTACTTTAGCGGTGTGCTTAGGGTCATTGTCCTGCTGGAAGGTGAACCTCCGTCCCAGTCTCAAATCTCTGGAAGATTGAAACAGGTTTCCCTCAAGAATTTCTTCAATTCTGAACAGTTTCCCAGTCCCTGCCAATGAAAAACATCCCCACAGCATGATGCTTCACTGTGGGGATGGTGTTCTCGGGGTGATGAAAGGTGTTGGGTTTGCGCCAAAGATAGTGTTTTCCTTCATGGCCAAAAATCTCATTTTTAGTGTAATCTGACCAGAGTACCTTCTTCCATATGTTTGGGGAGTCTCCCACATGCCTTTTGGCGAACACCAAATGTGTTTGCTTATTTTTTTCTTAAAGCAATGGCTTTTTTTCTGGCCACTCTTCCATAAAGCCCAGCTCTGTGGAGTTTACGGCTTAAAGTGGTCCTATGGACAGATACTCCAATCTCTGCTGTGGAGCTTTGCAGCTCCTTCAGGGTTATCTTTGGTCTCTTTGTTGCCTGTCTGATTAACGCCCTCCTTGCCTGGTCCGTGAGTTTTGGTGGGCGGCCCTCTCTTGGCAGGTTTGTTGTGGTGCCATATTCGTTCAATTTTTTTATAATGGATTTAATGGTGCTCTGTGGGATGTTCAAAGTTTCAGATTTTTTTTATAACCCAACCCTGATCTGTACTTCTCCACAACTTTGTCCCTGACCTGTTTCGAGAGCTCCTTGGTCTTCATGGTGCCGCTTGCTTGGTGATGCCCCTTGCATAGTGGTGTTGCAGACTCTGTGGCCTTTCAGAACAGGTGTATATATACTGAGATCATTTGACACTTAGATTGCACACAGGTGGACTTTATTTAACTAATTATGTGACTTCTGAAGGTAATTGGTTGCACCAGATCTTATTTAGGGTCTTCATAGCAAAGGGGGTGAATACATATGCACGCACCACTTTTCCGCTATTTATTTTTTAGAATTTTTTGAAACAAGTAATTTTTTTCATTTCACTTCACCAATTTGGACTATTTTGTTTATGTCCATTACATGAAATCCAAATAAAAATCCATTTAAATTACAGGTTGTAATGCAACAAAATAGGAAAAACGGCAAGGGGGATGAATACTTTTGCAAAGCACTGTACGAATACACCCGTAGTATTAAATAGTTTAAGTATTAAGTAGTTTAAACCAGCCTTTAGTCTTGAAATCTTTGGTTGCTTAGTACATGGCCTCACATGTGAATCCTTAAAGCGATGGGTGGGGCTAAGGCTTAAGAGGGTGTGAACGATGCTGAATTGGTGTAGACAAAGAAGGGATTTCCCAGTAGTAGAACCAAAACATTCAAGGTTCATTTTGTTAAAAGTGTTATTTATGTTTCTCATGCCAATAAAGCTCTTGAATTGAATTAAATTGAATTGAGAGAGAGAGAGAGAGAGAGAGAGAGAGAGAGAGAGAGAGAGAGAGAGAGAGAGAGAGAGAGAGAGAGAGAGAGAGAGAGAGAGAGAGAGAGAGAGAGAGAGAGAGAGAGAGGGAGATATGTGCATAACAGAAGTGAGCTGAGGGCAGCAAACGTATTTTGTGGAACATGTCACACCCTCGTGCTTTACCAATGTGTGTGTCTATGTCTGCGTCCCAAATGAGACCCTGTAGTGACCATAGGGTGCCATTTGGAATGCAACCTGTTTCTACGTCAACAGCATCTGTTTAGAACTGCTTCAGTCAATGCAACCAGATGGGATTTATTAGGCCACTCATCTGTTTCAATAATTCAGCAGCATTGGTTACAGAACTCTCTCTCTCTCTTTCTCTCTCTCTCTCTCTCTCTCTCTCTCTCTCTCTCTCTCTCTCTCTCTCTCTCTCTCTCTCTCTCTCTCTCTCTCTCTCTCTCTCTCTCTCAATTCAATTTCATTCAATTCAATTCAACTGTCATTGCTTGTCCATATATGTACAGTGAGGGAAAAAAGAATATGATCCACTGCTGATTTTGTATATGATTGAATATGATCCCCGTTTGCCCACTGACAAAGAAATGATCAGTCTATAATTTTAATGGTAGGTTTATTTGAACAGTGAGAGACAGAATAACAACAACAAAATCCAGAAAAACGCATGTCAAAAATGTTATAAATTGATTTCCATTTTAAGGAGGGAAATAAGTATTTGACCCCCTCTCAATCAGAAAGATTTCTGGCTCCCAGGTGTCTTTTATACAGGTAATGAGCTGAGATTAGGAGCACACTCTTAAAGGGAGTGCTCCTAATCTCAGCTTGTTACCTGTATAAAAGACACCTGTCCACAGAAGCAATCAATCAATCAGATTCCAAACTCTTTACCATGGCCAAGACCAAAGAGCTCTCCAAGGATGTCAGGGACAAGATTGTAGACCTACACAAGGCTGGAATGGGCTGCAAGACCATCGCCAAGCAGCTTGGTGAGAAGGTGACAACAGTTGGTGCGATTATTCGCAAATGGAAGAAACACAAAAGAACTGTCAATCTCCCTCGGCCTGGGGCTCCATGCAAGATCTCACCTCGTGGAGTTGCAATGATCATGAGAACGGTGAGGAATCAGCCCAGAACTACACGGGAGGATCTTGTCAATGATCTCAAGGCAGCTGGGACCATAGTCACCAAGAAAACAATTGGTAACACACTACGCCATGAAGGACTGAAATCCTGCAGCGCCCGCAAGGTCCCCCTGCTCAAGAAAGCACATATACATGTCCGTCTGAAGTTTGCCAATGAACATCTGAATGATTCAGAGGAGAACTGGGTGAAAGTGTTGTGGTCAGATGAGACCAAAATCAAGCTCTTTGGCATCAAATCAACTCGCCATGTTTGGAGGAGGAGGAATGCTGCCTATGACCCCAAGAACACCATCCCCACCGCCAAACATGGAGGTGGAAACATTATGCTTTGGGGGTGTTTTTCTGCTAAGGGGACAGGACAACTTCACCGCATCAAAGGGACGATGGACGGGGCCATGTGCCGTCAAATCTTGCGTGAGAACCTCCTTCCCTCAGCCAGGGCAATGAAAATGGGTCGTGGATGGGTATTCCAGCATGACAATGACCCAAAACACACGGCCAAGGCAACAAAGGAGTGGCTCAAGAAGAGGCACATTAAGGTCCTGGAGTGGCCTAGCCAGTCTCCAGACCTTAATTCTATAGAAAATCTGTGGAGGGAGCTGAAGGTTTGAGTTGCCAAACGTCAGCCTTCAAAACCTTAATGACTTGGAGAAGATCTGCAAAGAGGTGTGGGACAAAATCCCTCCTGAGATGTGTGCAAACCTGGTGGCCAACTACAAGAAACGTCTGACCTCTGTGATTGCCAACAAGGGTTTTGCCACCAAGTACTAAGTCATGTTTTGCAGAGGGGTCAAATACTTATTTCCCTCATTAAAATGCAAATACATTTATAACATTTTTGACATGCGTTTTTCTGGATTTTTTTGGTTGTTATTCTGTCTCTCACTGTTCAAATAAACCTACCATTAAAATTATAGACTGATCATGTCTTTGTCAGTGGGCAAACGTACACAATCAGCAGGGGATCAAATACTTTTTTCCCCTCACTGTATATATTCTTACTAGATGTGTGTGTATAGGGTATATGTTGTGAAATTGTTAGATATTACTTGTTAGGTATTACTGCACTGTCGGAGCTGGAAGCACAAGCATTTCGCTACACCCGCAATGACATCAGCTAAACACGTGAATGTGAAACATTTGATTTGATTTGATTTGAACACCAACAGCATTGCATTGGAGGCAGCAGTAGTGTTTACAGTAGTACCATGCTGCATTTGGGTGGGTGACAGTAGCAGATAACCAATCAGATGACACAACCTTGCATGGTCAAACAAAGATAGGGTATGTCCCAATTATTTCTCCTTCCTCCTGAAGTGTGCACTTGTTCACTTCCCTTCACTGATTAGAAAATAAATGACTGGTAAGAAATATGGTGGAAACTCCCATTAGACCAATCCAATGCTTTTATATTTGTAGGAAGTAGTGAAGAAGTGCATACTTCAGAAAAAAATATGATATTATTGGACATTACAACAGGCAATGCAACAGTAGCCCACAAAAGGCACAAAAGAGATCAGGTTTCATTGAGCTTGGCTGTAGGCAAATGCTGAAATCCCTAGACAAGGAAGAGTTTGTATTAGTACATGTATTTGCAAAATCGGTTTATTTGTCTATGTTTGCATGCAGAGGTAATTGAAACCCACTTTCCATAGCTACTGAAGAAACAAAATAATTTTCTTAGTGATGGTTGTTCCTCTCTCTCTCTCTCTCTCTCTCTCTCTCTCTCTCTCTCTCTCTCTCTCTCGCTCTCTCTCTTTCTCTCTCTCTCACCCCCCTCTCTCTAATCTCTCTCTCTTCTCTCTCTCTCTCTCTCTCTCTCTCTCTCTCTCTCTCTCTCTCTCTCTCTCTCTCTCTCTCTCTCTCTCTCTCCCTTTCATTTAACTTCCTCTCTCTCTCCCCTTCTCTCTCTCTCTCTCTCCCTTTC
>NC_059192.1:3876856-3904356 GCF_020615455.1 Coregonus clupeaformis
CGCACTGGAGACAACAAGGCACACAGGTGAATATCCCAGCGATACAAAATACAATATAGCTCCACCGAGCTATAGTCACCTCCACAATAAACAATCACACAATGACAAGGGGGCAGAGGGAATACTTATACAGGTACTGATGAGGGGATGTGAACCAGGTGTGTATAATAAACAAGACAAAACAAATGGAATTATGAGATGAGGAGCGGCAGTGGCCAGAAGGCCGGTGACGACAAACGCTGAAGCCTGCCTGAACAAGGAGAGGAGGCAGCTTCGGAGGAAGTCGTGACAGTACCCACCCCTTGACGCGCAGCTCCAGCAGCGTGCCGACACCGGCCTCGGGGACGGCCAGGAGGACGCGGAGCAGGGCGAGCTGGATGGCGACGATGGAAATCCCGCAACAGGGAGGGATCAAGGACATCCCTCACCGGGACCCAGCACCGCTCCTCCGGACCGTACCCCTCCCACTCCACAAGGTACTGAAGGCCCCCCACCCGACGCCTCGAATCCAGAATGGAACGGACGGAGTACACCGGGGCCCCCTCGATGTCCAGCGGGGGCGGAGGGACTTCCCGCACCTCAGACTCATGGAGCGGACAAGCCACCACTGGCCTGAGGAGAGACACGTGAAACGAGGGGTTAAAACGATAATCAGGAGGGAGTAGTAACCTATACATAACCTATTTTATTCTCCTCAGGACTTTGAACTGCCCCACAAACCACGGGCTCAGCTTCTGGAAGGGCAGGTGGAGGGGCAGATTGTGGGTCGAGAGCCAGACCCGATCACCCAGTACAAAGACCGGGGCCTCACTATGGTGCCGGTCAGCATTGGCTTTCTGGCAACACACGGCGCGCTGGAGGTGGACATGGGCAGCGTTCCGAAACCAGTCGGCCATTGCAGGAGCTTCGGTCTGGCTCTGATGCCACGGTGTCAGAACCGGCTTATACCCTAAGACACATTGAAAGGGAGTTAGGTTAGTGTAGGAGTGGCGGAAAGATTTCTGGGAATTTTCGGCCCATGGCAAGAAGACAGACTACTCCCCCGGCCGGTCCTGGCAGTAGGACCGCAGGAACCTACCCACATCCTGATTCACCCGTTCCACCTGCCCATTAGACTCGAGGTCAGGCTATCGAGACCCCCAGACGTTCCTTGAACGCCTTCCAGACCCTGGATATAAACTGGGAACCCCGGTCAGACACTATGTCCTCTGGCACCCCGTAGTGCCGGAAGACGTGAGTAAACAGGGCCTCCGCAGTCTGCAGGGCCGTGGGGAGACCGGGCAGAGGAAGGAGGCGGCATGCTTTAGAAAAGCGGTCCACAACGACCAGGATGGTGGTGTTACCCTGAGAGAGGGGAAGATCAGTGAGGAAGTCAATTGACAAGTGGGACCATGGCCGTTGTGGAACTGGTAAGGGCTGTAACTTACCCACTGGGAGGTGCCTAGGTGCCTTACTCTGGGCGCACACCGAGCAGGAGAAGACATACACCCTCACGTCCTTGGCGTCCAGTGGCCTCCCGAGTGGTCTAAGGCACTGCATCGCAGTGCTAGATGTGCCACTAGAGATCCTGGTTCGAATCCAGGCTCTGTCGTAGCTGGCCGCGACCGGGAGACCCATGGGGCGGCGCACAATTGGCCCAGCGTCGTCTAGGGTAGGGGAGGGAATGGCCGGCAGGGATGTAGCTCAGTTGGTAGAGCATGGCGTTTGCAATGCCAGGGTTGTGGGTTCCATTCCCACGGGGGTTATGAAAAAAATAAATTAAAAAAATAAAATAATAATAATGTATGCACTCACTAACTGTAAGTCGCTCTGGATAAGAGCGTCTGCTAAATGACTAAAATGTAAATGTCCTTAGCAAAGGTAGGCCACCAGTGCTTCCCGGTCAGGCAACGCACTGTATGGACGATAACTGGGTGACCAGAGGAGGGGGACGTAGATAAGATGATCACGGACAAGAGACGGCACGTACCGCAGCCCAGCTGGACACTGAGGTGGAGATAGTTCTGTGCGTAATGCCTGCTCTATGTCCGCGTCCACTGCCCCTACTACCGGTGCCACAATGCAGGAGACCGGGAGTATGGGGGTGTTCTCTATGGGCCCCTCCTCTGTGTCGTACAGCCGTGACAGCGCATCTGCCTTCACATTCTTAGTACCTGGTATGTATGACAACGTGAAATCAAACCGGGTGAAGAACAAGGGCCACCTGGCCTGGTGAGGGTTCAGCCTCCTCACTGCTGGGATGTACTCCAGGTTACGGTGGTCAGTCCAGACGAGGAAAGGGTGTTTCGCCCCCTCGAGCCAGTGCCTCCACACGGTCAGGGCTCTGACAACAGCCAATAGCTCCCGATCACCAATGTCATAGTTCTGCTCCGCCGGGCTGAGCTTCTTAGAGAAGAAGGCACAGGGGCGGAGCTTGGGTGGTGTGCCCGAGCGTTGAGACAGGACAGCTCCTATCCCTACCTCGGACGCATACACATCCACTACGAACAGTAGTGATGGATCGGGATGGGCCAGTACTGGGGCTGAGGTGAACAGAGCCCTCAGGTTACTGAAAGCCCTGTCAGCCTCAGCAGACCAGCGGAGCCAGGACGGCCCACCCTTCAACAGAGAAGTGATGGGAGCTGCGACCTTGCCAAAGCCCCGGATAAACCTCAGATAGTAATTGGCAAACCCAATAAAGCGCTGCACCTCCTTTACCGTGGTTGGAGTCGGCCAATTACACACGGCTGAAATGCGGTCTCCCTCCATCTCCACACTTGAGGTGGTGATGTGGTATCCGAGGAAGGAGACGGACTGTTGGAAGAACAGACACTTTTCTGCCTTGGCATACAGGTCCTGCTCCAACAGTCGGCCCAGCACTCTGCAAACCAGAGACACATGCTCGGCGCGCATAGCAGAATACACCAGAATGTCATCGATGTAGACCACCACACCGGGACCAAGCATGTCCCGAAACAAAGGACTGGAAGACTGATGGAGCATTCATCAACCCATACGGCATCACCAGGTATTCGTAATGCCCCGTGGTAATTTGGTCGCCTGCGTTTTGGAAAACGCGTGTGCCAAGTTGAGGTATTCAGGGGGAATGCGCACGGTGGAGGTAGTGTCTGGACTTTTCACTGTGGTTGCACCAATGGAAACAGCTAGACAACTACCCTGACACTCTCGTGAACACCCCGTCTGAACCCTCTGCGGCCATGAAAAGGTGGGGTCATGTAGTGCGAGACAGGGAAGACCCAACAGACGCGAGAGTGCCCTGCCTGCCGCCTCCAGGCCCAGAAGAACTCTGACGACAGCGTGCAGCAGGGTGTCCTCTCTTGCCACAAGAGTAGTCAATGAGAGCCCGCTCGTTCCACCTGGACCCAGTCGCTAGAGTTCTAAACTCCAGGGCAACCTGGGGTGTGGGTGTCTGGATCTGGTCGCTCAGCTGGTCCCGAAGGGTCGGGTTCTCTCCTCCCCAGGCATTGGACGACCTGGAGAACCCGATCCATCGCTTCGCCCAAGCTGACTAGCATGTTGGAATGCTTGCGGACCCGCTCCACGACTCCAGGCATATTCCCGTCTCCTGCTGACTCCATGATGCAGGTGTGTGATTCTGTGGTGGGTGATTTGGACGGAGTCAGGCGCAGGAGGGTAAATCACAGAATAAAGGTTTTATTAGGTAAGACAGCGGTACGCAGCAATACGTAAAATACTCCAGTGCGGTATTACGGCGCAGTGGAGACAACAAGGCACACGGGTGAAATATCCTGGCGATACAAAAATACAACATAGCTTCCACAATAAACAATCACACACAAAGACAAGGGGGGCAGAGGGAACACTTATACAGGTGCTGATGAGGGGATATTAACCAGGTGTGTGTAATTAACAAGACAAAACAAATGGAATGATGAGATGAGGAGCGGCAGTGGCTAGAAGGCCGGTGCAAGATTTTTAGCAAGATCCTAATTGGGATGTTGAGTTTTATGTTCCTTTTGATGACATAGAAGGCCTTGTCTCTCAGATCGTTCACAGCTTTGTGGAAGTTACCTGTGGCGCTGATGTTTCTCTCTTGCATCCCATAACATTTTAACATGGAAATAGCTGTTCTATCGTTCAGCCTACAGTAGCAGCCAATGTATGGCGTTAAATGTAGTTATACATTCCATGAGACTTTGAAAAAAACATGCAGGGCTTGACATTAAACTGGTCTTGTCCTTCAGAAAATGAGGTGACTGAACATGTTGTTGTGTTGTTTGATGCAAGAAATCATTTTACAAAATATAATGCATTATTATTCCCATACCATTATTATTACAGAGAATCAGACAAATTATGCTACCCTTTGCCTATTGGCTACTTAGCTTATTCAAGCCTGTCTCAAAATACAACACTGCCCCTTTAAGACAAAAATAAGCTCTTTTCCCGACTAGCTTTTCAAGATGTCTAGAAATGTACGTTTTGTGCTCTTGTAGGAAGCACGTACGTACTCCAAATGATCTATAACTGAGCTAATAACTCACTAACTAGCAAATGATGTGAACAAACATGCAAAAGTGGCCACATGCAGCTCTCGCTTTGATCTCAAAACAAGCGCATCTACTCGTGACCGCTCATGCTGTAAACACAGTCCAGTTCAAAGTTATATGACACAGATCCATATATGGCAATGCTTATTTGCATATAGGCCTACTGATTGGTTATGCCACACCGGTCTGTGTAGAGTTGTGTCAATGCAATAGAATCCTACTCTGATGCATTCTGCCTACAACAAAATCTCCTGCGTAGTTAGTTTTGCATACTAAGTCTTGCATAGTTCGTTTCGTTTCAGTATGTTGAATTGAAAGTGGCTAATATTGCGTTGACTAAGTCACAATTCCCACAGTAAAGGGAAACGTTGATAGTGTTAACGAAGGGGGGAAAACTCGAGAAAGTTGAGTGAAGTTCAATCTCATCCTTCTCTGTGCAGGCTGATATTGCTGTGTGGCATCCTGGGGGGGGAGATGCACACAGGACGCAGCTTAGAGGGAATTTTGATGGTGAGTGTCATCATTAGTCAGTAGTGGGTGGGTGTCGTTAGGGGTGTCGTTAGGGGAGTCTCTAGGGGATGTGGCTGGTAATTATGAATTCTCCTGGGTAGACCTGGCACAGCAAGACTGCTGTTTAACCCTGAACTGTGCCCCACTCCCAGTGTTTGTGTGTGACACACACTTTGTCTGAACAGGGCAGCCTACCAATCTCCTCTGATGCCTTACATACAGTAATCCACAGCCAACGTCCACCCACCTCCTCGACTGAGAATACTCTCTGACCTCTGTCAGATTGACCCCAACCCTGTTACAAATCATGTTGAAGGCTATCTGTCAACGGTGTGTGTTTGTGTGTGTGTGTGTGTGTGTGTGTGTGTATGTGTGCATGCATGCATGTATATATATATTCAAATAGCCACCCTTTGCCTTGATGACAGCTTTGCACACTCTTGGCATTCTCTCAACCAGCTTCACCTGGAATGCTTTTCCAACAGTCTTGAAGGAGTTCCCACATATGCTGAGCACTTGTTGGCTGCTTTTCCTTCCCTCTGCGGTCCAATTCATCCCAAACCAATTGGGTTGAGGTCGGGTGATTGTGGAGGCCAGGTCATCTGATGCAGCACTCCATCACTCTCCTTCTTGGTCAAATAGCCCTTACACAGCCTGGAGGTGTGTTTTGGGTCATTGTCCTGTTTACATTTACATTTAAGTCATTTAGCAGACGCTCTTATCTGTTGAAAAATAAATGATAGTCCCGCTAAGCGCAAACCAGTTGGGATGCCGTATCGCTGCAGAATGCTGTGGTAGCCATGCTGGTTAAGTGTGCCTTGAATTAAAAATAAATCACAGACAGTGTCACCCGGAAAGCACCCCCACACCAGAACACCTCCTCCTCCATGCTTCACGGTGGGAAATACATATGCAGAGATCATCCGTTCACCTACTCTGCATTTCACAAAGACACGGCGGTTAGAACCAAAAATCTCAAAACTCATCAGACCAAAGGACAGATTTCCACCGGTCTAACGTCCATTGCTCATGTTTCTTGGACCAAGCAAGGCTCTTCTTCTTATTGGTGTCCTTTAGTAGTGGTTTCTTTGCAGCAATTCGACCATTAAGGCCTGATTCACGCAGTCTCCTCTGAGCAGTTGATGTTGAGATGTGTCTGTTACTTGAACTCTGTGAAGCATTTATTTGGGCTGCAATCTGAGGTGCAGTTAACTCTAATGAACTTATCCTCTCCAGAAGAGGTAACTCTGGGTCTTCCTTTCCTGTGGCGGTCCTCATGAGAGCCAGTTTCATCATAGCGCTTGATGGTTTTTGCGTCCGCACTTGAAGAAACTTTTAAAGTTCTTGAAATCTTCCAGACTGACTGACCTTCATGTCTTAAAGTAATGATGGATCGTCGTTTATCTTTACTTATTTGAGCTGTTCTTGCCATAATAATGACTTGTTATTTTACCAAATAGGGCTATCTTCTGTATAGAGTGTCTGTGTGTGTGAGAGAGAGAGAGTGTGTGTGTGTGTGTGTGAGAGTGTGTGTGTGTGTGTGTGAGAGAGAGAGTGTGTGTGATAATGTAGTGCTCTTGCTATAGCTGGTGATTAATGTAGTGCTCCTGCTACATCTGGTGATAATGTAGTGCTCCTGCTACATCTGGTGATAATGTAGTGCTCCTGCTACATCTGGTGATAATGTAGTGCTCCTGCTACATCTGGTGATAATGTAGTGCTCCTGCTACAGCTCCTGGTAATGTAGTGCTCCTGCTACAGCTCCTGGTAATGTGGTGCTCCTGCTACAGCTGGTGATTAATGTAGTGCTCCTGCTACAGTTGGTGATAATGTAGTGCTCCTGCTACAGCTCCTGGTAATGTAGTGCTCCTGCTACAGCTCCTGGTAATGTGGTGCTCCTGCTACAGCTGGTGATTAATGTAGTGCTCCTGCTACAGCTGGTGATAATGTAGTGCTCCTGCTACAGCTCCTGGTAATGTAGTGCTCCTGCTACAGCTGGTGGTAATCTAGTGCTCCTGCTACAGCTGGTGATAATGTAGTGCTCCTGCTACAGCTGGTGGTAATCTAGTGCTCCTGCTACAGCTGGTGATAATCTAGTGCTCCTGCTACAGCTGGTGATAATATAGTGCTCCTGCTACAGCTGGTGATAATGTAGTGCTCCTGCTACAGCTGGTGATAATGTAGTGCTCCTGCTACAGCTGGTGATAATCTAGTGCTCCTGCTACAGCTGGTGATAATATAGTGCTCCTGCTACAGCTGGTGATAATGTAGTGCTCCTGCTACAGCTGGTGATAATGTAGTGCTCCTGCTACATCTGGCGATAATGTAGTGCTCCTGCTACAGCTGGTGATAATGTAGTGCTCCTGCTACAGCTGGTGGTAATGTAGTGCTTCTGCTACAGCTGGTGATAATGTAGTGCTCCTGCTACAGCTGGTGAATTTGTAGTGCTCCTGCTACAGCTGGTGATAATGTAGTGCTCCTGCTACAGCTGGTGGTAATGTAGTGCTTCTGCTACAGCTGGTGATAATGTAGTGCTCCTGCTACAGCTGGTGATAATGTAGTGCTCCTGCTACAGCTGGTGATAATGTAGTGCTCCTGCTACAGCTGGTGATAATGTAGTGCTCCTGCTACAGCTGGTGATAATGTAGTGCTCCTGCTACAGCTGGTGATAATGTAGTGCTCCTGCTACAGCTGGTGATAATCTAGTGCTCCTGCTACAGCTGGTGATAATCTAGTGCTCCTGCTACAGCTGGTGCTAATGTAGTGCTCCTGCTACAGCTGGTGATAATGTAGTGCTCCTGCTACATCTGGTGATATTGTAGTGCTCCTGCTACAGCTGGTGGTAATGTAGTGCTCCTGCTACAGCTGGTGATATTGTAGTGCTCCTGCTACAGCTGGTGATAATGTAGTGCTCCTGCTACAGCTGGTGGTAATGTAGTGCTCCTGCTACAGCTGGTGGTAATGTAGTGCTCCTGCTACAGCTGGTGATAATGTAGTGCTCCTGCTACAGCTGGTGATAATGTAGTGCTCCTGCTACAGCTGGTGATAATGTAGTGCTCCTGCTACAGCTGGTGGTAATGTAGTGCTCCTGCTACAGCTGGTGATAATGTAGTGCTCCTGCTACAGCTGGTGATAATGTAGTGCTCCTGCTACAGCTGGTGATAATGTAGTGCTCCTGCTACAGCTGGTGGTAATGTAGTGCTCCTGCTACAGCTGGTGATAATGTAGTGCTCCTGCTACAGCTGGTGATAATGTAGTGCTCCTGCTACAGCTGGTGATAATGTAGTGCTCCTGCTACAGCTGGTGGTAATGTAGTGCTCCTGCTACAGCTGGTGATAATGTAGTGCTCCTGCTACAGCTGGTGGTAATGTAGTGCATGTGGAGGCTTAATTTGATCACCCTGTTACAGGATAACTTTTCTGCAATGCAGGAAATGTAAAACTTGTAGTTTATTTGAGGTTTAAAAGGTCTTCTGAAGTTTTATTTTTTACTTTGAAAAATTCAGACTTTATTTTCTCCTACGAAAAATGTATCAACCCCTTCAAAAATGTACATTAATTATAATCCACATAATAATTCACACTTCCTGTTGCTGCAGGATAATTTAGCTGCTTTAGCAAACTGGCTTAAATGATGATCCTACATCTGTAGATGAAACTGATTTAGATTTAGAAATCTCTCTTCTCCTCTCCTCTCCTCTCCTCCTCTCCCCTCCTCTCCTCTTCTCTTCCCCTCTCCACTGCTCTTCTCTCGGTCTGTAATATTAATCATTCCTCCTCCCTTCATGTCTCCGCCCCATGTGAAGGTCCCAGGAGAGTGATGTGTAGAGATCACTCTTCATAAACAGTCTCTTATTTCCCCAAAGGAGCTATGGGGATGAGGGGGGGGAATGTAGTCACTGATGTGAGCAGTGGCGTCAGAGAAAGAGAGGGAGTAAGAGAGAGATAGAGCTAGAGGAGAGAGAGACAGAGAAAGGGAGAGAGATAGATAGATAGATAGATAGATAGACAGACAGACAGACAGACAGACAGACAGACAGACAGACAGACAGACAGACAGACAGACAGACAGACAGACAGACAGACAGACAGACAGACAGACAGACAGACAGACAGACAGACAGACAGACAGACAGACAGACAGACAGACAGACAGACAGACAGACAGACAGACAGACAGACAGACAGACAGACAGACAGACAGACAGACAGACAGATAGATAGATAGATAGATAGATAGATAGATAGATAGATAGATAGATAGATAGATAGATAGATAGATAGATAGATAGATAGATAGATAGATAGATAGATAGATAGATAGATAGATAGATAGATAGATAGATAGATAGATAGATAGATAGATAGATAGATAGATAGATAGATAGATAGATAGATAGATAGATAGATAGATAGATAGATAGATAGATAGATAGATAGATAGATAGATAGATAGATAGATAGATAGATAGATAGATAGATAGATAGATAGATAGATAGATAGATAGATAGATAGATAGATAGATAGATAGATAGATAGATAGATAGATAGATAGATAGATAGATAGATAGATAGATAGATAGATAGATAGATAGATAGATAGATAGATAGATAGATAGATAGATAGATAGATAGATAGATAGATAGATAGATAGATAGATAGATAGATGTGGTATGTTTACGCACTATACAGGTTAAACGGTTCCCTAGGCCTGTAGTTGTCTCGTCCTGTTGGAGCCTGGTTCCTTCAGGACCAGAGCAAAGGGAATTAGCAATGGTCTTCATTCAAATTGTGAAAAGGTTTTGAAAACAATTCCAATGAATGCAACAGTTGGACAATGGACGAAGATGCTCGAAACGTTTTACATTTTTAAATGCAATTTTGATGGGAATTCAGGTATTCAATTTATTGTAAGATTTCTTTTTTTTTTGTTTTTGTGTGTGTTAAATTAACATAAAGGGGTGGCACTGGGCTCCAACCACCAAACACTTTCTCTGTCCACCTGCACTCACCTGCGCTGTCTAGACTGCCTCATTAATTACTGTTGTTGTCACGTTCTCTTGCATAATTCAACAAGTGTGTCAATAGCAGGATACCTCAGATTAACAATCAACAGCTTGGATCTAGATTACACCTCTATACATACTTTTCATTTCGACTGTATTAAATGCTAACTTTTTTTCCCAGCCATTATTGGAGTGTGTATTGACAGGTCAAAATAAACATTTCCGCGGTCATAACGTCAACAGGAAATATGACAGGCACAAGTAAGAGTATGAATGTGTTGCAGGAGTCAAATGAAAGCAATCCAGCGAAATGTAAGTGACAAGTACATTTTGCTCCCCTCAAAACACAGGAAATAGATGGCTTGAAAAAGAAAGATCCTCAGGGGGGCGGGGCATGCGCATTGCTAGGGGAATAATCAGTCATCAACCCCACCAACGTTCACTTTCAGGATCCAGTGTGTCTTTGTGTGCGTGCGTGAGTACATATGTGCGTGCACGCATGTGTGTGTGTGTGCACTGTAACAAATTGCTGTAAAGTTAGCTACTGTAATTCTATATTACAGTACTGTAAAGAGCAATGCATCATGGGGGCTCAATGGCATTCCGCTACACTGCTGTAAAAATAAAACATTTACAGTAATGTACTGTATTACCTGTTTTTCTGTATGTTTACAGCAGCATGCTGTTAATTATGGTGCATTGTGGGAAAATGTTGTGGGCAGGGGAAAGAATCTCTGGCTCATTAACATATTTTTGAAGCGTGCCTTGTAAGTGACTGTATCTGTTTCACCCGTTAGTGAGAGTGCTGTTCCAATTGAACTGATCGGTGGCAGTCGTGCCTTCACAATGACATGTATATAGGGAACAGATACGGGTGACAGCGGGTCTTAAACTCGAATGAGTTGAATATCAAGCCGTGTCCTGTAATCAAGGCCAGTTTGGTAGTAGTTCCCCAACAAGTAAATGTAAATATGAAACAGATCAGAGTGGTAGAGGGTCTGAAACATTTTAACGGTCGAACATTTACCCATGTCCATTTGATCTGTTTTGTAATCAAGGCCAGGTTGGAAGCCTTTGTTTAGGCCTCTGGAAGTGCAGGTGATATAAAATACCTGGTATTCATTAATATGCTGTTATATAGAAATACCTAACAGCCAACCTGCTTGCACCAATCCCATGTAAATACAGTAACATATAAATGTTATGATTACAGTAGCATTTACTTTCTTACAGTGTAGTGGGCACATTTTACAGCATTGCTCTTATATTACAGTAACACACAGGAAGCTGGTGGCAAGTTGCTGTGAACATTACAGTAAAGCACTTTGCACTTGCCAGAGATGAGGCAAAGATACATCAAAACGTATCTTGTTACGAAACACCTTGAAGACCAAATGTATCCAGAACTACAACAACATTTACAGAAACATTTTACTTGCTATTACTGATTCATTGACATAATGATGTGCTATTTTTTTTTTTATCAACCTTAGTTTATTGCATGCATACATGTCCAAAATGTATATGCCAAAAATGAACATTTGCACTGCCTGAATATTATTCTAATGAGCGCCACCCTCAAACTATTTCTATTTTGATAAACTGCGGCCTTGTTTGGGGTGCTCATTAGAATAACACCCAGCAGTGTGCTTTACAAGTGTTCATTTTACACATTTTACATTTTGGTCATTTAGCAGACGCTCTTATCCAGAGCGACTTACAGTCAGTGCAATAAACTAAGGTTGATAAAAAAAGTATTATTAATGATTATTTAATTAATTAATTATGGTAGATAAACAAGAACGTATCACAGTCATAGCAAGCAAAAATATGATGTTGCCATCACCGAGAATGTTGCTGTAGTTAATCAAGCAACTTGTAAGTTTATTATTGTATTAGAAAATACAAAATACATGTATTTGAATTAAACTCTATGTATTCAAATTAAACTGTTACAAAATACATTAATTATAGTTCAGGACAGTGATATGCAAATGACAGAATAGGTATTGAAACTATTGAAATACCTACAGTTTACATGCACTTAGGTTGGAGTCATTAAAACTTGTTTTTCAACCACTCCACAAATTTCTTGTTAACAAACTATAGTTTTGGCAACTCGGTTAGGACATCTACTTTGTGCATGACACAAGTCATTTTTCCAACAATTGTTTACAGACAGATTATTTCACTTATAATTCACTGTATCACAATTCCAGTGGGTCAGAAGTTTACATACACTAAGCTGACTGTGCCTTTAAACAGGTTGGAAAATTCCAGAAAATGAAGCTTCTGATTTACATAATTTGAGTCAATTGGAGGTGTACCTGTGGATATATTTCAAGGCCTACCTTCAAACTCAGTGCCTCTTTGCTTGACATCATGGGAAAATCAAAAGAAATCAGCCAAGACCTCAGAAAAAACATTGTAGACCTCCACAAGTTTGGTTCATCCTTGGGAGCAATTTCCAAACACCTGAAGGTACCACACTCATCTGTACAAACAATAATACGCAAGTATAAACACCATGGGACCACGCAGCCGTCATTCCGCTCAGGAAGGAGACGCGTTCTGTCTCCTAGAGATGAACGTTCTTTGGTGCGAAAAGTGCAAATCAATCCCAGAACAACAGCAAAGGACCTTGTGAAGATGCTGGAGGAAACAGGTACAAAATGATCTATATCCACAGTAAAACGAGTCGTATATCGACATAACCTGAAAGGCCGCTCAGCAAGGAAGAAGCCACTGCTCCAAAACTGCCATAAAAAAGCCAGACTACAGTTTGCAACTGCACATGGGGACAAAAATCGTACTTTTTGGAGAAATGTCCTCTGGTCTGATGAAACAAAAATAGAACTGTTTGGCCATAATGACCATCGTTATGTTTGGAGGAAAAAGGGGGTTGCTTGCAAGTCGAAGAACACCATCCCAACCATGAAGCACGTGGGTGGCAGCATCATGCTGTGGGGGTGCTTTGCTGCAGGAGGGACTGGTGCACTTCACAAAATAGATGGCATCATGAGGAAGAAAATGATGTGGATATATTGAAGGAACATCTCAAGACATCAGTCAGGAAGTTAAAGCTTGGTCGCAAATGGTTCTTCCAAATGTACAATGACCCCAAGCATACTTCCAAAGTTGTGGCAAAATGACTTAAGGACAACAAAGTCAAGGTATTGGAGTGGCCATCACAAAGCCCTGACCTCAATCCTACAGAAATTTGTGGGCAGAACTGAAAAAGCATGTGCGAGCAAGGAGGCCTACAAACCTGACTCAGTTACACCAGCTCTGTCAGGAGGAATGGGCCAAAATTCACCCAATTTATTGTGGGAAGATTGTGGAAGGCTACCCAAAACGTTTGACCCAAGTTAAACAATTTAAAGGCAATGCTACCAAATACTAATTGAGTGTATGTAAACTTCTGACCCACTGGGAATGTGATGAAAGAAATAAAAGCTGAAATAAATCATACTCTCTACTATTATTCTGACATTTCACATTCTTCAAATAAAGTGGTGATCCTAACTGACCTAAAACAGGGAATTTTTATTAGGATTAAATGTCAGGAATTGTGAAAAACAGAGTTTAAATGTATTTGGCTAAGGTGTATGTAAACTTCCGACCTCAATTGTTTATCAAATACATTTAACAGAAATACTGCCCATCGTTGGCACTAGCTGCCTGCAGTGTAAACATGCAACAGTTTACTAACCACTGTGCTTCCAGTAATGCACTGTAAATTCTCGAAATACAGCATGTTAAAGATCCAACAGATTACGGTAAACTGGTGGGACTGGTGAGACAGAGGACACTGGGAAGCTCTCAATTGCGCACTCCTCACGTCCCCCTGGTCCCGCCCCTTTGATTTTCTCCTCCAATGGGTTTTGAGAAGGAGACAAGGAGAGAGGACTTGAGGGGTATGAGGTATTCCCAGTGTCCTCTGTCTCACCAGTCTTACCGGTGCTACAAGTTTACTGTCATCTTTTGGATCTACATGCGTAATCCCCACCTCTCCTCTGAGCTTCATGTCCTAATCACAGACACATGTTTTATCAGAGCCGCTGCTAAATCCTGTGTTGTTGTTGTTGTTGTTGTTGTTGTTGTTGTTGTTGTTGTTGTTGTTGTTGTGAAACATGGTGTTATTACACTGTCAAAATACTCACATGTAATAATTTGACTTTCACCCAAACCGACATATTGTTTTACAGTTAGAATACATTCCATGTATCTATAATAATAAAGTGAATAGTGTCGTGACGTGCCTTTCATTATTGTGGTGACTATTATTTATAGAATAATTACCTACGATGTTTAATTGTTACTCGATTAAATTAATCATGTAACAATTAACTCATTAGGAATTTGGGGCACCACGGGAAAGGTTGTTTAACGAGTTACCGTTTCCTAAATTAACTTAAAGCTATCTAGATATCTCTTATTATTTAACAGTCATTTATTAATAATTTACCTCAAATCAGTCTCATTCTGAAAGTCATAGGCTCTTTAAGTCTACACAAACCCGGGTCTTACTGATCATTCCGGACCACACAAATTGATTTAATTATTTATTTACTAACTAATTAAAAATGATAACACAAGATATAAACACGTACATGGTATAGGTAGAGATTAGAAACTTAATACAATGAAAACGGGTCACTAGCGGACTAACACAACATGACACTTGTTACAAAAGATGACGAGTTTAAAGAGAGAGAGAGAGATAACATTTGGATACACATGGACCTACGCTCACAGTAATCCTAATACTTTGCCCCGAACTGCCGCCCATTTGGGAAGAAAAGCAATGCATTTATTTACGTGTTGGAGGTCTTCGTCGTGTATCTCTGTTGGACCCAGGCCTTCGTAGGAAGGGGTCGATTGGGCCTTCTCTTTTGGATGGCCTTTTAGATGTAATGCTCAGACTGTCCACAAGAGGTCACAATGTCCTTCTTTTTAGTTGTCTGTTTACTTTCACTCATTCTGGAAGTGGTCTTCTGAGGACGGCTAATCAGCCATGTCGATGTTCCCCTGTGGGGTGATGAGAGCAGTGTAGTAGACCATGGCTTGAAGAGAGTAACAGGATGGTCCCACTTAAATTCACCTTCTTAGATACAGTACTTAGAACAGCTACTCAGCCGTAACATTGATTGTTAGTGGAGGCAACTTTGTCGTGTTGCTTTTCAGGGTCGGGACCAATATGGACAAAAGCTGCAGCTTGAGGTCTGTCTACTCTGATCTGATTATTCTTATTTCAGTCTTTTATGCACTCTGGTAAAGATGGGCGTTTCCGTCATACTGACACGCTCTCTGAGCTCCCTCGGGCGTGGCTAGTTACGAGGCAAAAGTATTATTATCACTATGATTTTGTTAGAAAGCTAAAATCACATTCCTATCTTCACGAAAACATTGTCTTCCTCCTTGATATTTTCTACCCAAGGTAAGTCACAATGTTTTCGTTAAAACGCCTTTTATACAATTTTTAAGGACATCACAAAATAGACATTCATTTTCCATATTCCATTTCTCATCATTCTCAACTTTTGGATGTTGAAATATATTGTCCCAATGTTCATTGTTGGATGTTGAAGTTTTTGGGTGGCCAAAAGTCTCTGAAACAAAGGGCATTCCTTTCACCATAGTAGAGGGTCAGAGATAGATTCTCCTCTCTAATTTATGGCAATATTAAGGTGTCAAGACCGGCACAGCCCCCCCTGTGGGTAAGAGGGTCTGGTTGTTGTCGGCCATTTGCCAAGCTGATGTGAGGCCTTTGATCCTCACCCAGGGAGAGTCATGAAAATAGTGAGAGAATAATAACATTATTGAATAAATAAATAATACAAAGAGATCATGAATTCACATGGTAGCAAGGTAAATGTCTGACCATTTGACATACACCTTATGAAGTTCTGTCTCCATAGTGACGTGGATGTATTGTGATCAGTACTTCCTCTCACTGCTACAAGGGAATCTATGTTAGCTGTACCTCTTTACAAGACTATTGATGAATCATTTACACACACATCTGTTGACAGATCACTTTGCGTTTTAAAAATCATTAACATCTAGGGCTCTATTCAATCCCATCCACTTTAGCCGGCGGTGGAACCGCATTAAGGCTGTCAAGTCTACAAGAGGCTCCCGGCATTCTACCTAAAGCAGACATCGCCATTGGCTGCACGGAGTCACATTAAGAGAAATCCCATGCAGCCTTGCTTACAAGTTGGAACACTGGAATTTGAGTGTCACTATTTATATTTATACCAGAGCATTGTTGAATACTAGTTTCTGATTGACTAGAATTGGCATTCTACAATGGCCATTAAAACCAGATAAGGACAGTTGGAATGGATATCGGGACACCTTTAAAATCATGACGCAATATGCGCTTACATATGCAGGCCGTACTTGCTACAAAGTTACAGAATGCTAAACTGACAACCACACAAACCGAAATGGGATACGTTGTAAACGCAGGTCCAAAGAGTGAAAACATAGTTGATTTGTTTTTTGCGGACAGATATTTTTGGAGCATCTGATGCTCCTAACGTGGTGGGTGATGAACATTAATTTCTTTGGTCCCTACTGTTGCAGTCATGACGCATGATGTTGTCATGACGTTGTTGTCAAATCCTCCCACGTGTTTACAGTTTGACCAGCTGTTTTCAGCAATTCATGTTTTTTTTATTATGTTGTCATATAATGAACTACTCGGCCTCGTCCATAAATGTAGTACTAATATAACGATCGACTGGGTCTCGTCCATAAATATAGTACTAATAGAACGATCGACTGGGTCTCGTCCATAAATATAGTACTAATAGAACGATCGACTGGGTCTCGTCCATAAATATAGTACTAATAGAACGATCGACTGGGTCTCGTCCATCAATATAGAACTAACCCTAACCCTAACGACTGGGTCGCGTCCATAAATATATAACTAATACAGTTACCTCAAAGTATTCATCCTCCTTGGCGTTTTCCCTATTTTGTTGCATTACAACCTGTAATATAAATGGATTTTTATTTGGATTTCATGTAATGGACATACACAAAATAGTCCAAATTGGTGAAGTGAAATGAAAAAAATAACTTGTTTCAATAAATTCAAAAAAAACAATTATGGAAAAGTGGTGCGTGCATATGTATTCACCCCCTTTACTATGAAGCCCCTAAATAAGATCTGGAGCAACCAATTACCTTCAGAAGTCACATAATTAGTTAAATAAAGTCCACCTGTGTGCAATCTAAGTGTCACATGATCTGTCACATGATCTCAGTATATATAAACCTGTTCTGAAAGGCCCCAGGGTCTGCAACACCACTAAGCAAGGGGCACCACCAAGTAAGCGGCACCATGAAGACCAAGGAACTCTCCAAACAGGTCAGGGACAAAGTTGTGGAGAAGTACAGATAAGGGTTGGGTTATTAAAAAATATCTGAAACTTTGAACATCCCACGAAGCACCATTAAATCCATTATTAAAAAAATTGGAAGAATATGGCACCACAACAAACCTGCCAAGAGAGGGCCGCCCACCAAAACTCACGGACCAGGCAAGGAGAGTATTAATCAGAGAGGCAACAAAGAGACCAAAGATAACCCTGAAGGAGCTGCAAAGCTCCACAGTGGAGATTGGAGTATCTGTCCATAGGAACACTTTAAGCCGTGAACTCCACAGAGCTGGGCTTTACGGAAGAGTGGCCAGAAAACAGCCATTGCTTAAAGAGATAAATAGGCATGTGGGAAACTCCCCAAACATATGGAAGAAGGTACTCTGGTCAGATGAGACTAAAATTGAGCTTTTTGGCCATCAAGGAAAACACTATGTCTGGCGCAACCCCAACACCTCTCATCACTCCGAGAACACCATCCCCACAGTGAAGCATGGTGGTGGCAGCATCATGCTGTGGGGATGTTTTTCATCGGCAGGGACTGGGAAACTGGTCAGAATCTTCCAGAGATTTGAGACTGGGACGGAGATTCACCTTTCAGCAGGACAATGACCCTATGCATACTGCTAAAGCAACACTCGAGTGGTTTAAGGGGAAACATTTAAATGTATTGGAATGGCCTAGTCAAAGCCCAGACCTCAATCCAATGGAGAATCTGTGGTATGACTTAAAGGTTGCTGTACACCAGCGGAACACATCCAACTTGAAGGAGCTGGAGCAGTTTTGCCTTGAATAATGGGCAGATATCCCAGTGGCTAGATGTGCCAAGCTTATAGAGACATACCCCAAGAGACTTGCAGCTGTAATTTCTGCAAAGGTTGGCTCTACAAAGTATTGACTTTGGGGGGGGTGAATAGTTATGCACGCTCAAGTTGTCTGTTTTTTTGTGTTATTTCTTGTTTGTTTCACAAAAAGATCTATTTTGCATCTTCAAAGTGGTAGGCATGTTGTGTAAATCAAATGATACAAACCCCCCAAAAATCCATTTTAATTCCAGGTTGTAAGGCAACAAATTAGGAAAAATGCCAAGGGGGGTGAATACTTTCGCAAGCCACTGTAGAACGATCGACTCGGTCATGTCCAGAAATATAGAACTAACCCTAATCCTAACGACTGGGTCTCATCCATGAATATAGAACTAACCCTAACGACTGGGTGTCATAAATATAGAAATAACCCTAATGACTGGATCTTGTCCATAAATATAGAAATAACCCTAACGACTGGGTCTCATCCATTAATATAGAACTAACCCTAACGACTGGGTCTCTAGCAACCAAAAGGTTAGAAAGTATGAATTTGCTATAAAAATATAAATATCAAGGAAACGTTATTTCTACCATGTGTGCTTTAGCATTGTTTTCTTTGGGAACTGTGGTATCAGCTCTGCTTCATTCCGCTGCTTCGTCCTTCATTACCAAGGTAATGTACAGAACGTCAGCGTTTATCCCTTACATAGCCTACACTTTCTCGCTCAGAACTAAAGCGAGGTAGGTGAGTGTGGCTTTTGCGATAATGACATCAGCTATGCGTGTGTCTGCTATTGCCAGATCAGATTGAATCTAGGCCTTAGTTTACATGTAAGGGGTCCCGTGTCAGAGGTGGAATAACAATCCATGACTCTAGTGCCAATCACTAGGAAGCCCGCTAATGGCGCTCGTTCCAAACAATATATACAATGTTTGCAGTTAAATGACCGTGGCAGCAGGCACTTTGAAAGCATGAAATGTCATCAAAAAATATAAACACGCTCAATCCTATCATGTAAACCTTGTTAACATATGGCCTAAATATGCCCTAATTTAAACGGCAACATACTCCATAATCTAACAGGCTGAAACATCGGGAGCCCTAATGACATGGCTGTTATGTATGGTACGACGTGCTGTACGTCGTACTGTACGTTGTTATGGTTTACGACAGTGTGCTGCGTCACGGATGAATGGGTTGTCAGAATGCGTGGCACATGTCATTAAACGACAGAGTGATGTTCAATGTGAAACTGTGCAGATGTCCGTTCTTTTACGTTTGGTTGAAGCGTTCCACCCCTCCGTTAGCTTGTGGGTTGTAGTAGGCCGTGCGGATGTGTTTGATTCCCTTGTTGCTGAGATATGAGGAGAACTCGGCAGAGGTTAGCTGGGGCCCATTGTCCGTGGTAAGGGTGAGGGGTAGGCCCCACCTTGTGAACAGGCTGTCTAGGATGTCCACGATGGCCTGTGCTGTGACAGTTCCGACAGGAACCACTTCTGGCCACTTAGAGTGGAGGTCATACACCACCACCAGGAAGCGCTGATGGTGAGGGACTGCGTGTCCATGGATCTCGCCACAGATGTCCAGTTGGATGTGCTCCCAGGGGTGGGACGGCCATGCGAGAGGCTGCAGGGGGGTGGGGCGGACTGTCCTGTTTTTCCCACTGAGGAGGCATGCAGCACAATCCCTGACCAGGGCTTCAATGTCGTGGTCGATGCCTGGCCACCACACAAGGTCTCGACATCGCTGTTTGACCTTGACTATGCCCAAGTGACCCTCGTGCGCCATGGATAGAACACGCGCACGCAGGCCACTCGGGACCACAGTGCAAAACCCTCGAGAGACACAGACTTCTTCCCAGCAAGAAAGTTCGTGCTTCACTCTGGCGAAAGTCGCCAGCTCTTCCGGCACATGTGCTGGCCATCCAGTGCGTATGTAGGTGCGCAGGGTAGACAGTGTGGGATCCTGTTCCGATGCTTGCTTCAGCTCCTCCAGTGAGACGACTGACTGAAGAGGAGCGTAGAGCATTTGTACAAGCTCTGTTTCGTTGTCGTCTGGCAAGACGGTTGGAGTAGGAGCGTCAAAGGAGCGTGAGAGGAGGTCTGCCACCACGTTATCCCTCCCGGAGTGAACTTCAGCTGATAGTCATACTGTCTGAGGCGGTCGGCCCATCTGTGCAGCCGAAGTGGCTTGTGGCCAGTTCCTGATGCTGACAGTAGCGTTGTGAGGGACTGGTGGTCGGTTCGGAGTGTGAACAGACGGCCATATAGGTAGAGGTGCCACCTTTCGCACGCCCAGACACAGGCCAGTGCTTCTCGTTCGCCCACAGAGTACCGTTGTTCTGTGGGGCTCAGGGCCCTTGAGGCGAAGGCGACGGGCCTCTCAATGCCATTCTGCAGCTGTGAGAGGACAGCTCCTAGTGCTCCAGCTGAGGCGTCACATGTGACAATGGTGTGGCAGACGGGGTCAAAGTGAGCCAAGACTGGGGCTGTGGTGAGCTGGCTCTTCAGTGAGCGGACCGCGTCTGAGCAGGCTGCCGTCCAGGCCCATGGCTCATCCTTCTTGAGGAGCTGGCGAAGGGGCGCTGTGGTCTGAGAGTAGTGGGGCAGAAACCGGAGGTAGTAAGCTGTCATGCCCAAGAATGAGGCCACCTGAGAGGCTGAGGTCGATATCTAGCCTAGTTGTAAAAGAACGGACATCTGCACAGTACGTCGTACCATACATAACAATGGCATTACACACATACATATTCAATAACTAAACGTGCTTCTCATGAACAATAAACCGTCCGTAATGAATACGTCAAATCAGAATATCAGCGCGTCAGCCTTTTTACTGAACCAGCTCCATGACACCTTGAGGTGTATTCTTGTAAGAGGCTGTATTCGTTGCAACCGTCAGTTAGAGCGCTGTACCACTTTTAAATGTGGTAGTGGTGCCCCATCAATTTATTATGTATAGGGGACAGACTGGAGTGGCAGCAAGTCTTCAACCTTTAATGGTTGAGCATTTTGCCATGTCCTTTTGGCCAGTTTCGATCTGTTTTGTAATCAAGGCCAGTTTGGAAGCCTTTGTTTAGGCCTCTAGAAGTGCATGTGATATAAAATACCTAGTATTAATTAATATGCCGTAATGTGTAAACGCATTACCTACATGTGTAGGATCTTAATTTGAGCTAGTTTGCTACAGCAGGAAAATAATCCTGCAGCAACTGGAAATGTGAATTATTATATGGATTAAAATAAAGGGAGTTGCTCCTAATCCATGACCAGATCAGTTATTATTTTATTTTCTTCAGTCATTTTTCTCATGCTGAAACCAGATTAGATACTTAAATGCCACAAAAAAAATGATATTCGCAATGTCACTAAGCAAAAAAACTAACAACGGTGAAATGGACACAGAGAGGGAGAGAAGATAGACACCACACCAGACCACAGGCTACTGAAATGCATGGTAGTTTGTTTAAAGGAAGTGGCTACTAATCCGTGACTGGATCGTTTTCCGTGACCAGTATCTTGCAGGAATGATGTCACTAAGCAACAAAAACAAACACCCATAACATGGTCCTCTGTAGCTCAGCTGGTAGAGCACGGCGCTTGTAACGCCAAGGTAGTGGGTTCGATCCCCGGGACCACCCATACACAACAACAACAAAAAAATTATGCACGCATGACTGTAAGTAGCTTTGGATAAAAGCGTCTGCTAAATGGCATATTATATTATTATTATAACATCAAAATCCACTACAATGTCACTAAGCAAAAAACAAACAACCATAACATCAAAAATCCACTACAATGTAAAAACATGATTTTGTCATGAGTTTCAGCACCATTTCTCTTGATTTTTGCGGACCTACGACTATGGGGTATCGACATTAGCTAACTAGCTAATATTAGCACGCTAGCGACGCTAGTCAACATAGGCTGCTACATGATAATCAGCTTGCGTTAGCTAGATAGCTACCTAGCTATCCAGCCTAGCAAGCTCTAGTACAATGGAAACCGAAGCAACCCTGCTGGCTAACGGCTAGCTAGATGACCCAGTGGTGACAGTGAGGTCTCTATGAGATTCAAGGCTTTAATGAAGTGCCATGAAGTGCCATTGTCCAGAAATAGCAAAGAAAATACTTGTTGATGAGCTAAGTTAGCAAGATAGCTATGACAGTAGCATTTACTTTTTTCTTATTTTCTTTCAGTATAGTCAAATTTACAGTATTGTACTGTGTCATTGAACGCCTTTGATACTGTATTTATATTACAGTAGTTGTACTGCAATATGAAATACAATAACTTACTTACCACTAGATGCCTGTAAGTTATTGTCAAATTCACGGTAACCCCTTTACAGTGCTAATAATAATAGTACTGTTTTATAGATTAACATTTTCCTAAACAACAAATGTAGTTTTGATACATACTACACTAAGCAGACAAATGTAGGTTTTCATGTACTTTAGGAAAGCAGCAAGTCAACTTAATCAGTTCTCTGAATGTAGCCAACACAGACCTACAGTGAGGGAAAAAAGTATTTGATCCCCTGCTGACTTTGTACGTTTGCCCACTGACAAAGACATGATCAGTCTATAAGTTTAATGGTAGGTTTATTTGAACAGTGAGAGACAGAATAACAACAACAAAATCCAGAAAAACGCATGTCAAAAATGTTAGAAATTGATTTGCATTTTAATGAGGGAAATAAGTATTTGACCCATCTGCAAAACATGACATCGTTCTTGGTGGCAAAACCCTTGTTGGCAGTCACAGAGGTCAGACGTTTCTAGTAGTTGGCCACCAGGTTTACACACATCTCAGGAGGGATTTTGTCCCACTCCTCTTTGCAGATCTTCTCCAAGTCATTAAGGTTTTGAGGCTGACGTTTGGCAACTCGAACCTTCAGCTCCCTCCACAGATTTTCTATGGGATTAAGGTCTGGAGACTGGCTAGGCCACTCCAGGACCTTAATGTGCTTCTTCTTGAGCCACTCCTTTGTTGCCTTGGCCGTGTGTTTTGGGTCATTGTCATGCTGGAATACCCATCCACGACCCATTTTCAATGCCCTGGCTGAGGGAAGGAGGTTCTCACCCAAGACTTGACAGTACATGGCGCCGTCCATCGTCCCTTTGATGCGGTGAAGTTGTCCTGTTCCCTTAGCAGAAAAACACCCCCAAAGCATAATGTTTCCACCGCCATGTTTGACGTTGGGGATGGTGTTCTTGGGGTCATAGGCAGCATTCCTCCTTCTCCAAACACGGCGAGTTGAGTTGATGCCATAGAGCTCCATTTTGGTCTCATCTGACCACAACACTTTCACCCAGTTCTCCTCTGAATCATTCAGATGTTCATTGGCAAACTTCAGATGGGCCTGTATATGTGCTTTCTTGAGCAGGGGGACCTTGCGGGCGCTGCAGGATTTCAGTCCTTCATGGCATAGTGTGTTACCAATTGTTTTCTTGGTGACTATGGTCCCAGCTGCCTTGAGATAATTGACAAGATCCTCCCGTGTAGTTCTGGGCTGATTCCTCACCTTTCTCATGATCATTGCAACTCCACGAGGTGAGATCTTGCATGGAGCCCCAAACCGAGGGAGATTGACAGTTCTTTTGTGTTTCTTCCATTTGCGAATAATCGCACCAACTGTTGTCACCTTCTCACCAAGCTGCTTGGCGATGGTCTTGTAGCCCATTCCAGCCTTGTGTAGGTCTACAATCTTGTCCCTGACATCCTTAGAGAGCTCTTTGGTCTTGGCCATGGTGGAGAGTTTGGAATCTGATTGATTGATTGCTTCTGTGGACAGGTGTCTTTTATACAGGTAACAAGCTGAGATTTGGAGCACTCCCTTTAAGAGTGTGCTCCTAATCTCAGCTCGTTACCTGTATAAAAGACACCTGGGAGCCAGAAATCTTTCTGATTGAGAGGGGGTCAAATACTTATTTCCCTCACTGTATCGCTCTATCCACAGAATTTGACCTGAAATTGAGATTAGGTACAGCAGCACAAAAAAATATAATATTTTCACTATGCAATTTCGCTGATTAACAGAGCCTTGTATGTGTGTATGTGTGTGCATGTGTGTGTGTGTATGTGTGTGTGTGCGTGTGTGTGTGTGTGTGTGTATATGTGTGCATGTGTGTGTGTGTGTGTGTGCGTGTGTGTGCGTGTGTGTGTATGTTTGTGTGTGTGTGTGTGTGTGTAATGTGTGTGTTGAACCCTGTTAACGCCGGGGCAGAAAAACATCATTTAGAGTCATGCCACCTCTGACTAATAACGTTTTGATATCACACACACACACACACACACACACACACACACACACACACACACACACACACACACTCACACACACCCTCCCTTATACCCAAAATAATCCTTTAAAAAAAGTGGATAGCAGAGAACGTCCATGTTTGCCTTCACTTTTTGGACAGACCACATCCTTAGATATGCAGTTTTAGAAAACTGTTCTTCATCGTGTAAGCATTACATGGCAACGCAGGACTTTTGCCAGGTCTGCGGGCCAGAAGGTTGCAGACCACCGTGGACAAGAGTAGAGGTGGAAATATCTCCTTTATCGTAAAAGCATTGAATGAATCTATCATCGTTTTTGCAGGTCTGAGAAGAAATTGCCTTCTATAAACATTTCATGCAATTCTACGTCCTTTTACATATTAACATAATTTTTTAAATACCACACAAATTACCGTAATGACAGGCTAAGAAGGGACAGAGGGTGTTTATCTTATCATATTTCTCCAATGCCAAATCACTGTGTCTTGTTTGCAACAAAACTGTCCCCGTTTGTAAATAATTAAATCTGAGATGTCATTAGCGATCTGAGCATGGCACTTTTCAAAAGTTAGGACTACCTTTCCTACCGAAGCAGAAAAATGTAATCTTTAACTGCTGGCTACTCTTCGTCCGTGGCTTTAACCCAACAAGAGAAAGTCACAAGTTGTCTGGGTTTCAACATCTTCTATTGTACAGAAAGTGAGTTAATTAATAGTGACGGAAACAAAGTCTATTTTTGTCTCCTATAGAAGGTTGTAACTCAGTCTGGTATTTTACAGCTTGATATTTGTCGAATAATAATAATAATAATATTTATACACGTCATTCTCTGGTATTTTACTGCTTGTTTCTAGCATAAGGTATCGAGGACCAAATCACTGTTATAGATCAAATCAAATCAAGTAATTTTATTTGTCACATGCGCCGAATACAACTGGTGTAGACCTGATCGTGAAATGCTTTACTTTAGAAGCCCTTAACCAACAATGCAGTTTAAGAAAATAATAGTTAAGGAATATTTACTAAATAAACTAAAGTAAAAAAATTAACTAAATAAAAATAACACAATCAAAATAACAATAACGAGGTTATATACAGGGGGTACCGGTACCGAGTCAATGTGCTGGGGGGTACAGGTTCGTCGAGGTAATTGAGGTAATATGTACATGTAGGTAGGGGTAAAGTGTCTATGCATGGATAATAAACAGCGAGTAGCTGCAGTGTAAAAATGCAAATAGTCCGGGTAGCCATTTGATGAATTGTTCAGCAGTCTTATGGCTTGGGGATAGAAGCTGTTCACTTTATATAATCGGATTTGTTTAATTTTCTTCAAAATCTTAAGCTAACAAGTGGTAGGCCTGTGCTTTTTGCCATTTTATTGAATAAAGGTAGGCCTATGGCATACCCTCTCATACCCCCTCAATTCGAGTCTTGGTTTTAACTTCACAGCCCTTCACAGACATGGAGGTGGGCTATTTAACGACTGCATGGTGGGCGGCCCAATGTCGTCTGTCAAACAGGAAGGCCTACCTCTTATTTCTTAAACAGGAAGAAATAGGCTCCAACACAAAGCCCCTCTTGTTGTTTACAGAGTTTAATAAAAATGAATGATGGCTGCTTGAATTTGCCTACTTTCAGCACCATGAGCTGTCCATTTCCAATTGATTGTGCCGCGGCTGCAGCTTCAAGTTTCAGCAACACAATGTAAGTTGCTTGAATCTGGCTTATTGTGAGGTCACTGACTCTAATGAATGCATTGTGGGCAAGAAACATATTGTTTTTTAATCAATTCAATTACAATAGTAGGCGGTAGCTAGCTATCAAAGTTGATCTCCGTTCCTCCTCCTCTTCACACTCTCCTTCTCAAACTGAAGAAAAAAAAACGGATCTATAGACTAGTCCACACGCAAGAGGCCTAATTAAAAACAAAAATTCTGAAGAAGCCTTTGACTCTCCTCCTGAACTGCCACCATAGGCCTACACAGCACAGCCATTGGTTAAGCAGCACACAAAAACGCTTTTGATCAGCAAGAGCAGAGCAGCCCGGGGCTCAGGCATGGGATATCCATTGTGGTGTGTAACGCAGCCGAGTTGTATTTAAAATACACCATCCCAGCAGCTATCTTAAAACTCTGCTCTGTGCTTCTCCCAGCATGCACTTCGCAGCCTATAACCTATTGATCATTTGATTGATACCACACTAAATAGCCTATAGGCGAACTTGATATTGCCAGCTTGATATTGCCAGTTTGATATTGCCAGCTTGATATTGCCAGCTTGATATTGCCAGCTTGATATTGCCAGCTTGATATTGCCAGCTTGTTATTGCCCAGTGGAGAATCAGAGATAAGGGGTGAAATCGGGCACACATCCATATATAGCCTAATAAGCAACTCATTCTTAAACAAATAATAATAATAAATAAACATTGACATTTCATCAATGACAAATTACATGACCCTTCCCTGGACTAGATTTTTAAAAATACTAAATCCTCCACTTGACTGAAATTGAAAAAGCATGTCCATCCCTCCATGTTCCTCCAGCTAACCATTCTGTACATGTTGATCCATCCCTCAGAGAAACTCACAACAGCCTATTTACATTCTCTCACCGCTTGAAAAGTTTCAGACAAATATCAAAACATGTGATTGTTTTATGTGCTAATGTTTCTTTTTTAGGGGTGAAAGTCGTATTTTTTTTTTTCACCAACTGCATATGTTTTATACTGTCCTGAGCATTAATGTCCAATAATTCAAACTAGCATAATTTTCATCACTAAACATTGACATGATTGAAATGTATCAATATTGTTGTCTTTTGCTAGGCACATGAGGTTTTGTCATGGCTGCTGGGGTTGGGGCAATTGTAACAAAGTGTTAAAGGGATACTTCAGGATTTTGGCAACAAGGCCCAATTGTCTACTTCCCCAGAGTCAGATGAGGACCTTTATCTATTTCCCCAGAGTCAGATGAGGA